>NC_056729.1:1871679045-1871759045 GCF_019279795.1 Protopterus annectens | reverse complement strand
CATCATTCTTGGTGAAGGAAGGATACTGCTCAGGGTCAGGGTCATACCTGCCTGGGCTACATAATCAGAGAGCTCCTCTATGTCTCTTTTCATGTAGTCCAGGGAGGTACGCTCAGGTCGTTCACACCAGCATGGACAATGACTGTGTCATATTTGTACTTGCTGTGGAGTGACCCGAGTGCTTGTGTTATGTGGTGGTTTCTAGCACTCGATAGGCAGCTTACTGTGACCCTCTCCTTATTCAGCCTGGTGAGTGGGACGCCAGTGTGTCTGACTATGGAGTCACCTATGACAAGTATGTTTGGTGTTGTATTTGGCCTTAAGGGCTGTGACTGCTTTGCACACTGATTTTGTGGTTTATGTGTTGCCTGTGGTGTGTCATGAGGTGGCAGTTGCTTGGGTGTCTGCTTTGGAGGCCTCTGCTGTTTAGGTAAATTTTTGCTCAGAGCCTCCGAGTATGTCTTTGTGTGTTTATGTGTTTGATTCATTGTTGTGATAGCTTTATGTGAGACTGGTTTTGTGGTGTGTGTAGTTGCCTTCTCCTCCTGTCTGGTCTTGCCAGTCCTGAGTTGAGAGAGCTCAGCCTCCAGTTTGGCCAAATAGCTGCATCTCTCACAAGTATTTGTGTTATATGGGAGGAGGAGAGGGTTGTCTGTGTACATGAGGCAATTGTAACATTGCCTCAATATTCCCAGATTCACCAACTGGACAGGAGAGGACGCCAGCATCTGGCCCTTCAACATGCTAGAGAAATTAAGAAGTTAGGGGTGTAACTGAATAAGAGAGGACTTAGTAAGGAAGTGGGTACTCCTGGGGGGGGGTTGCTAGTGAGGGACTTTGTATAATACAGAAGTGCTAAACCTGAAAAGAAAATGCTTTTAAGCCAAGTGCTGAGCTTTTTTTTTTTTTTTTGGGAGAAAAAAAAAAAGCTTTTAGGAACAAGTGCTGCGCATTTTAGTTAAGGGATATACTGTTAGATTACTAGTAGAGCAGTTCTAAGGGAAAAAATGATGAACAGACTTTATGGAGCCAGAAAAAATTTAACCTTGTTAAACCAGCGCTGCCCGATGCTGCTCTAGTGGC
The DNA here is from genome assembly GCF_019279795.1 of Protopterus annectens. Lineage (NCBI taxonomy): Eukaryota > Metazoa > Chordata > Ceratodontiformes > Protopteridae > Protopterus > Protopterus annectens. The sequence goes on along the minus strand of NC_056729.1, from coordinate 1,871,757,962 downwards.
AACTTCGCGCTAAAGCGTGCTTGATAGCAGGGGCTGGAAAGAGCCAGGAATTGACCCAGAACGGCCAATAAAACTACAGTTTCAAGTCAGTAACCACTCCCACGGGGGGCAGGGAAGCTGCTCAATGTTTTTCACTGCCACTGATCAACAGAGAGACTTTCCTTTAGCCCAAGCAAAAATGGCCTCACAGAAACTTACAAACAGTTCAAGAACAGCAAGCCTGTAACTGAATTTTTTAAAATCTCAGAAAAGTGGGAAAAAAGCAAGATTGTTTTTTTGTTTGTATTTCTTCAGAGATAGCAGAGGTACACAAGTAATATCAAGTTATAACAGTACAGTAAATGACTCCACACAAGAGTGCTAGGCCAAAGACAGAAAATATGCAAGTTTTGAGAAAAAAACGATTTTAAAATTAAGTGCAAACAGGAAATTCAGTAAACAGCTTTTGGTTGTGCTCTAAATATAGCTACTAATGCAGAAATCAAGTTTAACAAGCCAGAAAATGCTCAAACTAGGCAACTATGCAGAAAAACTTAGCAAATAAACAGAGGAAAAAATACTTAAAATCTCAAAAGTGGCTCCTTTCTTCTCTCAGCATTTTCTCCTCTTGGTGGGTGCTTCACCAACAGCCAACAAGCCTGAAAGGGTGCCAAAACCACGAGGCAACTAGGTTCTAAGAGAGGACTACAGCAAACAAGGTGTACCAATTACAGTAAGAAACAGTTGAAATATGCAGGCACTATAAGCCTTTAACCAGAAATTTCCAGCTCAGAAGGGCAGAGTCCAGCCTCTCCTCCCACAAGAGTGCAGACCACGAACCTTCTTAATGTAAAATAACTGGCCTGAAGCCCAAGTGCTTAAACCAGAACTAATACACTTTTAGAATAACAGACACTGAGCTCTCAATCAACAGTTCCCAACTTAGAAGGATGTAAGCCACCTGTCCTGCCACCAAAGTGCAGGCCACAAACCTTCCTAATGTAAAACAACTGGTCTGAAGCCCAAGAGCTTAATCCAAAAGACTTGGAATGATAGCTACACTTTAATCAAGTTACCACCGAGCAGTAATAAATACAATTGAATACTTTGAAGAATGCCTGGATTAGTGCTTAAGTCATACAAACAAACTAGTAGTTCCACAAAGCTTTCTCTCTAATGGTTTCTTTGCATCTGACTATAGTGCTCAGGGTCATGGGTTCAACACTTGTGACTGCTGCTTTTTATTAATGTTAAATTACCTGAATGCAGGATATGTTCATTAAAGCACTACAAATTCTCGCAGCTCAGATGGTGTAGTGGTGTATTGCTGTGATTATAGAGGACAGTATCCTGGATTTGAGACTTAGCAATGCTTGCTATTTTGTTGCTGGGCAGAACAAGGTTAGATGGATATAAACTGATTAAGGCACATTTATGCATATTATACTTATAATGTTAAATTTAAACAATAACCCACAGCTGGGTGTAGGTAATGCTGGATTTACCCACAGTTGGTGTGGTTTGGTCATGAGGGTGAAGCCCAAGTGGCCAAAGAAAGCCAACCGTGGGTAAATCCAGCATTGCCCACATCTAGCCATGGGTTATTGCTATAATACAATGACATTATTTAAGAAAAACAATACATACCTTTCTTTTATAATGTCATTGTATCATGCCTCCATGCTGGCTTTCTGCAGCTTTGCAGTATCCTGGGGCATTTCTGATGTACTGTGCATGCATAAGGGACGTGTTCCCACACTTATGCAATACATCAGTACTGTGCAGAGGTAGAAAAAGAGATAAGGAGATCTCCACTGCTTTTTTTAACATATCTTGGTATGTTATATGAACTGAAGAACTCCTTTAACATAGTGAGATATATTAAGAAAGCAACAGAGATCTTCCTTTCTCTGTTGAAAGGAATTGCATTTTTTATGATATCTTACTATGTTATACGAGCTCTTCAACTCATAACACATAGCGAGATATGTTAAAAAAAGCAAAGGAGATCTTCATTTGTCCATTGTTATATCTGCAGACAACAACAAAAAAAAAAAACAGGAGATATACAAATGGAAACAGTCCAGGCAAATGGACCTTTTTTCCATTAGTATACTCTCAGATTTACAACGGGCACTCTGTTTGGGCCGGCCATTTAGCATACTCATTTTTGTATGTTAATAGCCAGTCATTGTATTATATAAAGTACATATTTGCATACACATTATAATTTTACGTTTACCTTCCATGACATCCCCCTATGAGCTTTCATTGCATTATATTCATGTGTGACTATACTGTATGGGGCACGTGTGTTTATATGGAGGTTTCACATTTTTTCTACACTGACATCTCACTTTGGAACTGCTACACTACCCTGGTTGACAGAAAAAATAGTTGCTACATAATTTAAGTTTACTAGAATAATTTTATCACTACTTTCACATGGTAAAATAGTTGCTACATAATTTAAGTTTACTAGAATAATTTTATCACTACTTTCACATGGTAAAATAGTTGCTACATAATTTAAGTTTACTAGAATAATTTTATCACTACTTTCACATGGTAAAATAGTTGCTACATAATTTAAGTTTACTAGAATAATTTTATCACTACTTTCACATGGTAAAATAGTTGCTACATAATTTAAGTTTACTAGAATAATTTTATCACTACTTTCACATGGTAAAATAGTTGCTACATAATTTAAGTTTACTAGAATAATTTTATCACTACTTTCACATGGTAAAATAGTTGCTACATAATTTAAGTTTACTAGAATAATTTTATCACTACTTTCACATGGTAAGATACATTTCCAGTTTTGGGACTCGAACCATGAATACCTGCATGCAAAGCTGCAGCATTAACCACTGCCCTATCTTGGCTGCAGAGCTTCATATGTCTATTTTCATTTAGCTCCTATACCCACTTAGCTACACTTAAAGATTCCTTAGGGCATTAAAAACATGGGTATATTATTATTATTATTATTATTATTATTGTTATTATTATTACTATTATTATTATTACTATTATTATTATTGTTATTATTATTATTACTATTACTATTATTACTATTATTATTATTACTATTATTATTATTACTATTATTACTATTATTATTATTATTATTACTATTATTATTATTATTATTATTATTATTATTATTATTATTATTTTAGGTTATATGGGTGTGTATTGTGGTGTTCTGACAAATACTTGGGACTGTATTTTTGACATAATGGCAATGATTGGGCTTTCAGGATTCTGTGCATGTTTCATGTTAATTCATGGCATGTTCTCTGTGGAGGTTCTTGTTTTTGTGGGGCTGTGCTTGTACTTATTTATGTTTGGGGATTTATCCCGTTATGTGTGCATACCTCTCAACCTCTTAGAACAAAAAATCTGAACATAGCCATAAACAAAAGTGGGACAAAGGTTCAAACATAGGGACAATTTTTAAATATTGCTCTTGCCAACCTAAAAAGTTGATAGAATAACAGGCTTTGCATTGGAATTAATTTACTGAAGAGTATAATGCTTGTAACTCATATGTCTCTCATTATTTTCCAACTTCAATCTTTAATGCTTTACCACTAATTTGTGAGATAACCATAATTTTATGGATAGTCGACCAGAAATATGAGGCAGATATCTAGACATTCTGTGAAAATCTGTACGGTTGAGAGGTATGTGTGTGCATTTGCACACATTTCCTGCTTCTGCAGGATGCAGATGTGTCTTACAGCACGTGAGCAATACAGGGGGTGTGTCACAGAAGCTGTGACACACCCCCTGTATTGCTTTTGTCTGTCCGTTTTTATTTCAGTGTTCGTGGACACTGACATGATCCATTTTACATTTCAGTATCTGTGGGCACTCAAATACTGACATAATATTAGAGCAATTTCTGAGTGCAGGGAACATGTTTAGTGTCTGTGCACTGCTTGGACACACTCCCTGTGCTCGTACATGGATTGTATCCATGTGGGGAACACAGCAATGTGCCTTCATTAATATGGAAGGCACACTGCTGCTCTACATGGGCACTATCTGCTACCTGCAGGAATAGCACTATTCCTGCATGGAGTTTAATGAATCCTGGGGTCAGTCTTTTGGGGATTTGATCATTGCTTCTAGCTTGCTTTTTGCTGGCCATTATTTGTTTTCATTTCATGATTACTACTAAAAATAAATGTCATACAAGAGGTGGTATTACAAAATAAATCTACGCAGTGTGTGTGCGTGTGCGTGTGTGTGTGTGTCTGTTAAAACATTTTCCTGCAGGTTTCAGATATGCTAGATATGCCACTGATTACATCTGTTGCATATGTCTGGTCAGGTACATACCTAAGGAGACATTATACAAAGATGAGTCTGATAAGGGTTGAATAAAGTGGCACTGTGACTTACTTGGACCTCCGCTCCATGCCCTTAATTATAAGTTGGGTGACATAGAATGATTTTCTTACTCCCTTGGCCTCATGCTGGTCAAATGCTAGATTATTTTCTACATATGTTCATAGATCCCCGACTATCAAGTCAACTCTTAAGGGTGCCTTATTGACTGAGTAATTAGCCTGGGTGGTAGTTGTCTCAAAAGGCACTATGATGCATTTCTTGGCATTGAGTTTTAATTCATGACTTTGGCATCAGTCTGTTGTCTGTGTTAGACCCTATTTTAAGATGTTTGTATCATGAAGGAATCTATAATAGCTCCCAATTTACAGTCATCTATGAGCTTGGTCAGTCAAGGGCCTTTGACATTAGACTTTACCTCTGAGAAGTAGATGCTGAATAGGAGCAGTTCCAGGATGGAGCCCTGATGTACCCTGCTGATGGGTGGTCTCTGACTGGACATGATCTCCTGAATCCCAACATCCTGTATCCTTTCCATGAGCCAGCTGGTAATCTAGCAGTTATTTAGGGGTTTATGCCCAGTTCCGTGAGTTTATAAATTATACCTGAGTGGGGTATTGTATCAAATGCTTTAGTCAGGTCCACATAGGCTATATGGACCATTACTCCCTCATCCATTGCCTTAGCAACCTTCTCAAAGATGTTCATTAGGTCTAGTAGGCATGAATTTTCCTTGACAAAGCAGAACTGGCTTAAGTGCAGTGTCTGAAAGTTGGCAATATCGTTGTTGATCATTTCCATGATAATTTGTTTCATGGCTTTGCATATTAGACTTGTCAGACTAATAGGGCCGTAGTTTCTGGGATCGGTTGATGGTCCACCCTTGTGAGGTGGGATAACCATTGTAGTCCTCCATTCTCATGGTACAAAGCCTGTTTTGAGACTATAGTTGAAAAGTGACTCAAGTGGTCCTGACAGGTCATATTTTAAGCTATTTAGGAGGCATCCCGTGATATTGTCAGGGCTCACTAAAGCAGTGTTTTTAGCTCTAATGAGCTCTAACAGGACCTGCTGCCTGCTAGTTGGGGGGAGGGTTGTGCTAGTAGGTAATTCATAGGGGGAGGTAGTGGGGAGTGGGGGGGTGATATTTGAGCTGAATTTTCTATCCAGTAAATTCACTATATCACTCTGCTCAGTAAAGGTGGCACCATTGACCACCAGTTTGGCCACTAATGTGTGCTGTCTTTGAGGTTTCAGACATAGCTGTAAAAGGCCTTGTGGTTGTCTTTAACCTGTTAGGTTATCTTGAGTTCATGGTTGGTCTAATTGGATTTAATTGTCTTCTTAGTTTCCTGTTTAGTTTAGTTAGAGACCACCTATCATTACGGGAGTTGCTCTTCCTGATTTTAGTCAAGACTTTTTGGTTTTGTTATATTCCCTATTAGGTTAGGATTTCACCATTGTGGTTGGATTTTAGAGTTTGTTTTGGGCTTACTTCTGTTAGGTACAGCAGCCTCTATACAGCCATTTGCATGATTGTACAGGGTCTCTGTGTACAAATTCACATAGGTTGCTGTGAACTCAGGGTTGGATCTAACAATTAATTTTGACAGACTATTGATTAATAGGATGTAGTTTGCTTTGGAATAGTTTCTTACTGTTACAGGGTTTTGCTGGGGTTACTATGTTGGTTTTTATTTTGAAGGAGACAGCTGTATGGCCTGACCTCACCAGTCAGGATGTGTCACATGGGGGTTTGCAACACTCTACTATATTGGTGAGTACCAGGTCCAGTATGTTTGAACCTCTGATGGGTGTATCTGGTCAAGGATATTTGTAGTAATAAAGTCTAGGAATGTTTGTGCCTTCAGGTATGAAGCACTGTATGTTTCCCAGTCATTACAGGGGTAGTTAAAGTCACTCATGAATAGGCTATTCAATTTAATGGTGAGTGTCTCCAGTAGGTGTAGGTATGAACTATGGGATTTAGGGTCATAGAAAGTGACTATAGCTTGCTAAGATATGGTATGGAACTTTGTCTATGGTGATTTGCACATCTATAAATTCCAGGGCATCATCCAGTTTAATCAACATAGCATTATGCTTGTTGCAGATATAGACTGAGACTCCTCCTTCTTTTGTCCCTGTCATTGCCTGACCACGAAACTCCCCAGGACATACCTGTAATGTGATGGATGAACACAGTGAGTGGCCAGGAGTGCCTGAGCTAGTCTGAGTAACTAGGTGATTCTCTGACTCACTTAGGGTGTCAATGCCTTTCCATAGAAAGTTCTGTGGGAAAGGACATGGTTAATTAGCATATGTCTCTGCCCCATAATGCTTTGCTAGCATTTAGAATGGCACAGAGACAGCCCTCTGCAGTGTTGCACATCGTCATGCTACAGTGCCTTCACAGGGCTGCATCTGAATGCAGAACGGTTACTGTGAAGCCCTACGCGTCCTTTTCTGATTCCGTGTACTACAATTTATGTCAGCATTCTTCTTTCATTAATAATGTGAACAGAAGTGCTGATTCATAACATTCATCAGTTTACAGATTATTGCCGATGACAGTTCACGTGCTTCTGTAACACAGGTGGCAGTACATGCTGCGTCACTGAAAACCCCAGTGCCAACCTTCCAAGAAATACTATTCCATTTCTGTTCATCAGGTGTTTGTCTTTCAAAGTTTAATATCCTAACAGTTAACACATACCATGTTTTGTACTTCAGGATATGAACTGGCATTAGAAACAGAAACTTTTTTAGTCATCCATAGTGGTAAGCACAAACCAAGCCTACAGTATACACACCAATGCAAATGACTTAATGAGCATTCTGTATCTTGCTCAGACTTTGGCTCTGACACCAATCTCAGCTTATTGGCAATCAATCAGAAGTGTGTTTATCACAGACCAGTAACCTAAAGGACAGCGCGTATATCATTGGAAGTCCAGTCTACTCATGTCACTACAATAAAATCTGCTAAATTAGTGTGCTATTATGGAAACACGTGGGGGAGTCACATATTTGTAATTTATAAGATGACACTAATTGAAACTAGGATGGTTAATATCCCACATGCAACTGATGTTAGAGATAAGAGGAAAGTCTGAAATTAAGACTATCCTATGCAGATCAACACAGGTGGTGACTCTTGGGCAAATGGCAGATTTTCTTTAATTTGGTGCAGTTATTCAGCCTTATGGGATCTGAAATTTAAACAGCGTATGGAAGGCTAGCAGTATGCACATACAGACTCAGTCCAATGTCTCTGTAATGTTGGTCTATATCAACTATGTTGTGAGAATGGGATTTATAGCCCTCCATAACCTTCTAAAGTTATGCCCTTGACTCCAACAAAAAACAAAGTGCTTTTTCTCAAAACTACGCATAGCAGAGTCTACATTATAGCAGCTGGCTAACCAAGAGAAGGGTATGCTTGCAACAGGAAAAAAAGTCCAGTAGGCTATACGCGACCCCTTTTTGACCTCCTGCACAAGTCCTGAAATGACACCTGTGATGAGTCATCACTTAAATGCAAATCTTTGAAAAAGGGGGAGCCTCCTATAAGTTGTTATTGGGTATTTAGCAGCTAGTACATGGCAGAGAAATTGAATTAGTCTATTGGGGGGGCTGGAAGAGCCTGATTATTGTGGAGAGGACTCCCCCATGTGTAAGATCTGTAGGTGGTATAGAAAGATGCAATTATACATGTGTAAAAACTTTGGTTCGTGTTAGAGTGTAACAAGGAAAATTACGAGTACGTGAATAGTATAAACAGTACCTCATACACCACATTCTCTGTGATACATGCAAGTTAAGATCATGTACAAATACACTGTAGCACATCATAATTACTTAGACTTATAGGTTCTTAATAGATATGTGGTAGTAGAAACCACTGAGGAGGACGACCCAATTTGCCAGTTGCCACATAGCACTGTCTGGTTAAGTGACTTGCTAAAGGTCAAAGAGCAGTCAAATCAAGGCTTGTGGAATCAAGAAGCCACTTGTTATCACTTATAGCCTTCATCCTCTGCTGTAACTACCAGGTTGACAGTACCTTTTAACAAAGTTTACTACTTTCCAGAAAATGTCAAATGAATGTTTCTTTCAATTCCACATGCAAATATCTCAACCCACTGACTTTCTTATTTAACGAAATACAAGAGTAAGCTGTGTCTTGAGAAAATTGCTATATTCTCCTGCATCACTGGCAGACATTACCAATGACTCAAACAAGATAGAAAAAAACAGCTTGTGCCCTCCCACAACCAACAGTGATATAATTGCTTTGTTGTCTCTAAAGTTTGCTGAAAAATGAAGTAATTATTACTGTCATTGATATGTAAATGAACTCTTACTTTTAATACTCAGGATAATATGTATTTTATGTGGTGTATTTGCTATTTCTTTCAAATTAACTTTAAACAAAAGACAAGCCCTTCAGTATTAATACTGTCTTGTGTGACCCTTCCTGCAAATACCATCCTGATAGTAGAAAGGAATAAAAACACAAAAAACACAGATGAGATTGCAACAAGTATTCAATGGCAATTTGTCCAACAGATATCACCACATATAAATTCCATTCTAAGCCACTTTCAGACAACAGTAATATATCTATATCTGCATCTATATCTATGTCTATATCTATGGATTGCCTACAAGTTGTCAAATGGCAATTTGTCGAACCAAAAAAATGTGCCTGCATTACTGATCCAAAATCAGCTGATCTAACATGTCAGCAGTGGTTTTTGTATGAGATTGCTGTACAATGGGGATTGGAATATTTCATCTTTCTCCACTGTAGTGTGATTTCGGAGTTAGAATATACAATTAGCAGGGGGTGATGTGGAACACAAGATAAAAGGTTTCTCTTTTTGTTGCAGGTTTTCAATTGATGAATCATATTTGATCACATGGTGTTTGACAAATGGAAATTTTGATGAATTGTCAGATATATATATAACTATATATATATATATATATATATATATATATATATATATATATATATATATATATATATATATATATATATATGCAGTTATATATGTCATGGGGATGTGGGGGTATAGAGTGATTTTCCCCTTCCAAAAAAAAAAGTTTATTTTGTGTTTCACTGAACGTGGCTTTCAGTGAAATTTGATTGCAGTAGTTTATCAGATGCATTTATATGGGTTGGAGACAGTGGCATTGACAAAAAGCCAGGCGTCAGAGCTGGATGTGTCAGAGTTAAAGATGTTAAGCTTTGCACTCGGTGTGACTAGGATGGATAACATTAGGAATCAGTATATTAGAGGGTCAGCTCATGTTGGACAGTTTGGAGACAAAGCAAGAGAGGCGAGATTGCATTAGTTTGGACATGTGCTGAGGAGGGATGCAGAGTATATTGGGAAAAGGATGCTAAGGATGGAGCTGCCAGGTAAGAGGAAAAGAGGAAGGCCTAAGATAAGGTCTATGGATGTGGTGAGAGAGGACATGCAGGCGGTTGGTGTGAAAGAGCATGATGCAGAAGACAGGAAGAAATGGAAACAGATGATCCGCTGTGGCGACCCCTAACGGGAAAAGCCGAAAGAGGATGATGATGATGATGAGATGCATTTGATTCACTTAGTCATTACATGCTGTGCCCATTAAAAGAATCTCTACCAAAGTTTCCGAAAACTAGTAAGAATAGGTCATAGCAGTAATATTCTAGGTCACCTTCTCTATGCTCACCTACAGCATTACTTTATCAAGAGTCTAATTGCTCCCACACTTTTACTCAAACACTACTAACAAAACTGTTTATTCGATTAGTGACTCAGTTGTTAAGCATACAGTTTCTCCACTCACAAGGTTGGAAAAGGTCAAGATTGCTGCTGCTTTTGGCTGCCAGGATCTCTAACATTACAACAGCCCTAGAGACCCTTTCTTGGGGTAAATATGACTACAGCATGGTAAGCATCATATAAGAGTAATTGACCTGGGAATCAGAACCCCGAGGGACACACAGAGAGACATGGCAAAACAATTGACTAAAGACTTGTTGCCGTTTGAGGGGGGCATCAGGTATGTAACTCCATGGAATGACATAATTGATAACTCAACTTCCTTTGTAACTCCCATTCAAAGACTCTGGCTAAAGCCTTTCTTGCACTCATAGTTCCTATAGTTCCTTTTTAGGCAGATTCCAGTTAAGGGACTTTGCAACATAACAAATTCATCAACTTCACTTTGGACTGCATTAAGGTAGTTCTTATCAATGTGTCAACAGCTAGTTTTCTGATCTTCCTGTATCAGGAAAATGTCAATGTTTGTAAAATTACTCAGACTTGGTTTAAATATATAGAAAGAAGTCCATCCATAATGGAGTTTTTCCCTTACTGTGCCTTCTTGACTGATGGTAACTGTGATGACATCTCCATATTTGCCAAGAATAATATTACCTCCATACAAATTCCCAAAGACCCACAAACAGACTCATAGAACTCCACATTACCATAAGACAAAATGCCAATACATAGCCTGGTCAGCAAACCCTCCACGTGTCCAGACAATCATACTAGACTCCAGAAAATATGCTCCAGTTTCCTCCAATATTCCAAATACATTTAGTAGGTGGACTGGGCACTCTAAATTGGCTATAGTTGTGAGTCCATGTGCATGTTTATATCTTGTATGGCAGAATGACCATGGCAAGACTAGCCACTTGGCAGTGTGAACATTAGCTCTATGTGATGGTCACTGTTGATGTGACACCCCGGCCCATTGTACAAAATGGGAAAATGGTAGTTAATGTCAGTGCTGATGTCAATTCAAAGAAGTCAGTATTAACAAGAACCCCATTATGCAGTGAGACTTTAGCTACCCAATAATTAACTGGAGCACAGATACCTCCAACATAGGGTATCCCCAGACATTTTCAAGCTTAATAAGTAAAACTTCCCTGGATAAGATATATAAACCTGCCAGAGGTAATAATATTTTAGATCTGGTCCTCATATGTATTGTCTTTGCATGCACTATTCCTTAGATCCCTCCTTTCCCAGTTAAGTTAGACTATAAACTTGTGAGATTTGCATTCAAAATCTCCAAAGCCCCCGAAACCAATATATCTGCATTTAATGACTTCAAACAGGAAACCTTATACAATTATATGGTAAAATCTCAAGATTCAGCTATGACAGCACCAGTTCAGATGCTAACAGTGTAGTCAGCTTTAGAAAGGATTTCTCTGCCCAGATAGACAAAAGCTTATGATAAGTAGTACTACCAGAGAAAAATAAAATGGGTAAAAAACAGCAAAAGCAAAGTTTATAGTAAGAGAAAAAAAATCCTGATCTTATCCAATTGGCTCAGAGGAATAAATTCCTTACAACGAGGCATACTACCTAGGTTCTTATAGCTGTATGGATGCTGGAGGTATCGGTCAGGGAAGTATGGAAGTGACCGACCAATGCTAACTACCCTATCCTGGTGGAGGGAGACTGCCTAAGTTCAATGCAATAGTAGCATTAAGATCCTGGTGATCTTCAAGTTGCAAACAGTATATAGCTCAAGTCAAGAGTTAGCATATGAATAGAAGCTAGTATGCACCTTGTAAAGGTAGTCGCTGCAAAGCTTGGAAGGTAGCCATGGATTGGTGGAGGGCTAGGGCAAGACTTCCTGGCAATAATACGATGCTACACAAGCATCTTCCCTCTTCTCACTGACCCTATGCATGACTATATTTCAGACCAGCAGGTCCAGTAGAGCCAATGAACAAGGAGAGGAGATGATGGCAGCTGGTGGTCAGCAGTGGGAAGAAGAGAAAAAAACTTTATTTAGCAGCTTCAACATTACTTACAACAAGGATAGTATAAAAACATTGCCAGTAAGATGAAAATACTATTAGGGCTATTAATGTGACCCATGAACTTAGCTTAGCTTCTGAAATTAAGGATACCATCAAGTCCTTTTGTAGCTATGTTAGATAACTAAGGAGAATTATCCAGCAATGCTTTGAGTTTATCCTAAATGGGACCACCCACACTGACCTAATAGCCATCACCAATGTCCTAGCAATCAACAAACTTTAATGAAAACTTCACTGTATAACATGAATTCATATTTCACATATGATACCCCAGAATCCTTTATACCCCAGGTTTTACCAAGATGCATGTTCTGAAGGTGTTAGCAAAGATCAAAAATACTTCCTCAGTGGGACCTGACAATATATCCAAATGTTTAAAAATATCAATAAACATGCCCTCATGAAATCTGTCTTCAAAATGTTTAGCAAAAGTTTAGCTACAGGATTTGTCCTTGAATTACGGTGTATTTTAGTACTGGTGCCTCTTTACAAGGACAACCTTACCATGCACCCCTTTAATTATAGACCTATCAGCCTGATCTATAAAGGTATTAAGCTTATTGTAACTGATGTCATATGACAGTCATGATATCAAAAATCCCATTAGACTTGACGCTCAACAGTTCTGCTTCAGCAAAGTGCAATCTTGCCAGTTCAAATCTTGTTAACTTCTTTGAGAGGGTCACACAGGCTGTTAACAGTGGTCTTGTTGTTGAAACAGTGTAAGTTGAAGAAAGCTTCTGACACCAAACCCCATGCAGGCATGCTTAAGGATCCATACGATGGAAGGTGGAGAGCTAACTGGCTAAAAAGACAGAATCCACATACTTGATGTGGCAGATGCCTCATATGAAAGTAGGAAAGTAACCAGCAGACTTCCTCAGGGCTATGTATGAGGAACAGTCCTTTTTAAACTTTATGTTTTTGATCTCCAAACTGAGAACCTGGATCTCTGGTTAACTAAATTTGCAGCTGACTTCAGACCGGATGTTATTGTCAAGATCCCTTCTGATATCTGCATCTTTCACAAATAACTTACCTTAGTTAATATCTGGCTTGCTTTAAATGGGCACAAATTAAACATACAAGAAGTTTAGCATCATTTCATTTGGCAAATATGACCTACCCTAACTAGAGAATACTCAACTATTAAGCAAAAATATATCCAGAGACTTAGGTGCCTGGGTTGACAGTTGCACTCCTTTGATCATGTGGCACCTGTATTCACACACACACACACACACACACACACACACACACACACACACACACACACACACACACATCATCATCATCATCATCATAATCGTCACATCATCATCACCACCAGCTCCCTGTTTTCTCCATTTTCTACATGGAGACAACAATAGTCAGACCAAACTGCCACAGCTCTTCTCTCTAACAATCCATCCATTTATTTTCTGGATTCTATTATTTCCTATTGCTTTCTTCTTGTCTGTCTCAAATCTTCCTTATCAAGTTGTCTTCTGCTGTTCTGCACATGTGCCTGAACCACTGTAGTGTGTTCTCTTTGACCTTCTCTGCTATTGGAGCTATTTTGGTTTCTGTCCTTATGTCTTCATTTCTTTGTCTTTCCCACAGTCTGCATCCTACCAAACATCTCAAGCACTTCATTTGCCTCACGTCTAGCTTCCTCTCCTACTCTGCCTTCACTGCCCAGGTTTCTGTACCATACAGTAGTTCTGGCCACACCACACCTTTCTCTTCAGCTTCTTTGGCATTCTTCTGTCATACATACGTTTGACATTATCAGGTGTGCTGCTCTTCTGCTCCTAGCATTGATCTTCTCATTCACAATTCACTTCTCCTCAACCACTCCTCCCAAATACTTGAAGCTGTAAATTTGTTCCATTGTTTTCCCTTTCAGCTTCTTCTGATTTCTTCCATATGCTGCCATTCTAACTGTCGTATCTACTCAGTTTCAACCCATGCACTTCCAGTTTTGCATTACATTCCCCAATCATTTGCTAATGCTCTTATTCAGAGTCTGTCTGTAATGACACATCTCCATAGATCAGCCTTCTTGATCTGTTCCCAGTGACCTGTTTGCTAATGTAAATCATTACAATGATGAGTTTGAACACTGAGTACTTGTGTCAGTGGGTCCTTCTACATAGCCTGCACTAATTCAGCCAGTGTTTCTGAGACTTTGAAACATTGCAGGACTACCCAAATCAGCTTTCTTGGAGTCTTGTTATATGCTTTCAACAAGTCTAGGAATGCCTAGTTGGACTCTTTCATCATCTCTAGCTTCTTCTCAGTTATTGGTCTCATTGCAAAACCATACTGCTGAACCTCTTCATTTTCCTAGAATGAAAAAAACTGGACAAAACCAAAAATAAGGGGGAGACAAAGGCCCCAAAATAGGGACAGTTTTTAAATATTACCCTTATAAACTTAAAAAGTTACTCGACTTGCAGGTTTTAATTTAACGTGCATTTTCTGGAGGATATGAAGTCTGAAATTCAAATGGCTGTCATTACTTACTGAGTTCAATACTCAATGATTTACTAGAAAACCACACAGTTTATGATGAAAAAACCAAAAATATGAAGAAAAATCTGGACAGCTGGGAGGTATGCTGCAAAGTTAGTGTCAGCTGTCCAGCGTCCTGATCTGAATCTAAAGTTCTCATTTTACATCTTACTTTTCACTGCTTTGCATATTCATTTATCAGTCTAATTGTGTCATTGCTGTCTTAAATTTAGCATTGATTAACCTAATTATAGAGAACAATGCCATCTTTGAGATATACCTTAATTACCAAACAAATAGAGAAGACCCAGAGGTTATGAACTAAGAATATTTCAAGCTTAAAACCTCTGAGCTGCCAAGATATTCTATCCCTTTATGTAGTATCTTACAGATGCTTGAAGAAGGACTTGTGCCTTGCCTACCACATCACTAGAGACCTGTTGCTGGTATATAGCACTGCTATCAGTATATGGAACTGCTATCTCTATATAGTACTGCTGTTGCTACATAGTACTGCTATATGTATGCAGTACTGCTGTCAGTATATAGTACTACTACTGCTATTAGTATATAATACTGCCAGAGGCATATAGTACTGCTGTTAGTATATAGTACAGCTATTGGTATATAGTACTGCTATCAGTTTACAGTACTGCTATTACTATATAGCACTGCTGTTGGTATATAGTACATCTATTGGTATATAGTATTGCTATCAGTAAATAGTACAGTAATCGGAATCGGTATATTGTATTGCTATCAGTATATAGAACTGCTATCGTTATGTAGTACTGCTGTTGGTATATAGTACTGCTATAAGTATACAATAGTACTGCTATAAGTATATAATACTGTTGTATATATAGTGCAGCTATTGGTATATAGTACTGCTATCAGTAAATAGTACAGTAATCGGAATCGGTATATTGTACTGCTATCAGTATATAGAACTGCTATCATTAAGTAGTACTGCTGTTGGTATATAGTACTGCTATAAGTATACAGTAGTACTGCTATTAGTATATAATACTGTTGTATATATAGTGCAGCTATTGGTATATAGTACTGCTATCAGTAAATAGTACAGTAATCGGAATCGGTATATTGTACTGGTATCAGTATATAGAACTGCTATCGTTATGTAGTACTGCTGTTGGAATATAGTACTGCTATAAGTATACAGTAGTACTGCTATTAGTATATAATACTGTTGTATATATAGTGCAGCTATTGGTATATAGTACTGCTATCAGTAAATAGTACAGTAATCGGAATCGGTATATTGTACTGGTATCAGTATATAGAACTGCTATCGTTATGTAGTACTGCTGTTGGTATATAGTACTGCGATAAGTATACAGTAGTACTGCGTTTAGTATATAATACTGTTGTATATATAGTGCAGCTATTGGTATATAGTACTGCTATTAGTAAATAGTACAGTAATCGGAATCAGTAGATTGTACTGCTATCAGTATATAGAACTGCTATCGTTAAGTAGTACTGCTGTTGGTATATAGTACTGCTATAAGTATACAGTAGTACTGCTATTAGTATATAATACTGTTGTATATATAGTGCAGCTATTGGTATATAGTACTGCTATCAGTAAATAGTACAGTAATTGGAATCGGTATATTGTACTGCTATCAGTATATAGAACTGCTATCGTTATGTAGTACTGCTGTTGGTATATAGTACTGCTATAAGTATACAGTAGTACTGCTATTAGTATATAATACTGTTGTATATATAGTGCAGCTATTGGTATATAGTACTGCTATCAGTAAATAGTACAGTAATCAGAATCGGTATATTGTACTGGTATCAGTATATAGAACTGCTATCGTTATGTAGTGCTGCTGTTGGTATATAGTATTGCTATAAGTATACAGTAGTACTGCTATTAGTATATAATACTGTTGTATATATAGTGCAGCTATTGGTATATAGTACTGCTATCAGTAAATAGTACAGTAATTGGAATCGGTATATTGTACTGCTATCAGTATATAGAACTGCTATCGTTATGTAGTACTGCTGTTGGTATATAGTACTGCTATAAGTATACAGTAGTACTGCTGTTAGTATAAAATACTGTTGTATATATAGTGCAGCTATTGGTATATAGTACTGCTATCAGTATATAGAACTGCTATCGTTATGTAGTACTGCTGTTGGTATATAGTACTGCTATAAGTATACAGTAGTACTGCTATTAGTATATAATACTGTTGTATATATAGTGCAGCTATTGGTATATAGTACTGCTATCAGTAAATAGTACAGTAATCGGAATCGGTATATTGTACTGCTATCAGTATATAGAACTGATATCGTTATGTAATACTGCTGCTGGTATATAGTACTGCTATAAGTATACAGTAGTACTGCTATTAGTATATAATACTGTTGTATATATAGTGCAGCTATTGGTATATAGTACTGCTATCAGTATATAGAACTGCTATCATTATGTAGTACTGCTGTTGGTATATAGTACTGCTATAAGTATACAGTAGTACTGCTATTAGTATATAATACTGTTGTATATATAGTGCAGCTATTGGTATATAGTACTGCTATCAGTATATGGAACTGCTATCGTTATGTACTACTGCTGTTGGTATATAGTACTGCTATAAGTATACAGTAGTACTGCTATTAGTATATAATACTGTTGTATATATAGTGCAGCTATTGGTATATAGTACTGCTATCAGTAAATAGTATAGTAATTGGAATCGGTATATTGTACTGCTATCAGTATATAGAACTGCTATCGTTATGTAGTACTGTTGTTAGTATATAGTACTGCTATAACTATACATTAGTACTGCTATTAGTATATAATACTGTTGTATATATAGTGCAGCTATTGGTATATAGTATTGCTATCAGTAAATAGTACAGTAATCAGAATCTGTATATTGTTCTGCTATCAATATATACAACTGCTATCATTATGTAGTACTGCTGTTGGTATATAGTACTGCTATAAGTATACAGTACTACTGCTATTAGTATATTATACTGTTGTATATATAGTGCAGCTATTGGTATATAGTACTGCTATCAATATATAGTACAGTAATCGGAATGGGTATATTGTACTGCTATCAGTATATAGAACTGCTATTGTTATGTAGTACTGCTGTTGGTATATAGTACTGCTATAAGTATACAGTAGTACTGCTATTAGTATATAATACTGTTGTATATATAGTGCAGCTATTGGTATATAGTACTGCTATCAGTAAATAGTACAGTAATCAGAATTGGTATATTGTACTGCTATCAGTATATAGAACTTCTATCGTTATGTAGTAGTGCTGTTGGTATATAGTACTGCTATAAGTATACAGTAGTACTGCTATTTGTATATAATACTGTTGTATATATAGTGCAGTTATTGGTATATAGTACTGCTATCAGTAAATAGTACAGTAATCAGAATCGGTATATTGTACTGCTTTTAGTATATAGAACTGCTATCGTTATGTAGTACTGCAGTTGGTATATAGTACTGCTATAAGTATACAGTAGTACTGGTATTAGTATATAATACTGTTGTATATATAATGCAGCTATTGGTATATAGTACTGCTATCAGTAAATAGTACAGTAATCGGAAATGGTATATTGGACTGCTATCAGTATATAGAACTGCTATCATTATGTAGTACTGCTGTTGGTATATAGTACTGCTATAAGTATACAGTAGTACTGCTATTAGTATATAATACTGTTGTATATATAGTGCAGCTATAGGTATATAGTACTGCTATCAGTATATAGAACTGCTATCGTTATGTAGTACTGCTGTTGGTATATAGTACTGCTATAAGTATACAGTAGTACTGCTATTAGTATATAATACTGTTGTATATATAGTGCAGCTATTGGTATATAGTACTGCTATCAGTAAATAGTACAGTAATTGGAATCGGTATATTGTACTGCTATCAGTATATAGAACTACTATCATTCCGTAGTACTGCTGTTGGTATATAGTACTGCTATAAGTATACAGTAGTACTGCTATTAGTATATAATACTGTTGTATATATAGTGCAGCTATTGGTATATAGTACTGCTATCAGTAAATAGTACAGTAATCAGAATCGGTATATTGTGCTACTATTAGTATATAGAACTGCTATCATTATGTAGTACTGCTGTTGGTATATAGTACTGCTATAAGTATACAGTAGTACTGCTATTAGTATATAATACTGTTGTATATATAGTGCAGCTATAGGTATATAGTACTGCTATCAGTATATAGATCTGCTATCATTATGTAGTACTGCTGTTGGTATATAGTACTGCTGTAAGTATACAGTAGTACTGCTATTAGTATATAATACTGTTGTATATATAGTGCAGCTATTGGTATATAGTACTGCTATCAGTAAATAGTACAGTAATCGGAATCGGTATATTGTGCTGCTATCAGTATATAGAACTGCTATCGTTATGTAGTCCTGCTGTTGGTATATAATACTGCTATAAGTATACAGTAGTACTGCTATTAGTATATAATACTGTTGTATATATAGTGCAGCTATTGGTATAATGTACTGCTATCAGTATATAGAACTGCTATCGTTATGTAGTACTGCTTTTGGTATATAGTACTGCTATAAGTATACAGTAGTACTGCTATTAGTATATAATACTGTTGTATATATAGTGCAGCTATTGGTATATAGTACTGCTATAAGTTTACAGAACTGGTATCGGTATATAATACTGCTGTTGGTATATAGCACTCTATTAATATTCAGTACTGTTGTCAGTATGTAGTACTGCTAATGGTATATAGTACTGCTGTTGGTATATAGTACTGCTATCAGTATATAATACCGCTATCAGTATATAGCACTGCTACCAGTATAAAGAACTGCTATCACTATACAGTATTGCTGTTGGTATACAGTACTGTTATAAGTATAGAGTACTGCTGTCAGTATATAGCACTGCTCTTAGTATATAGTACTGCTATCAGCATATAGTACTGCCATTGGTATATAGTACAGCTATTGGTATATAGTACTGCTATCACTTTACAGTCCTGCTATCAGTATATAGTATTGCTGTTGTTATATAGTACATCTATCAGCATATAGTACTTCTGTCAATACACAGTAATGCTAACAGTATATATTATTACTGTTGGTGTATAGTACTGCTAAAAGTATACAGTACTGCTTTCAGCATATAGTACTGCTATCAGTATATAGAACTGCTATCGTTATGTAGTACTGCTGTTGGTATATAGTACTGCTATAAGTATACACTAGTACTGCTATTAGTATATAATACTGTTGTATATATAGTGCAGCTATTAGTATATAGTACTGCTATCAGTAAATAGTACAGTAATCGGAATCGGTATATTGTATTGCTATCAGTATATAGAACTGCTATCGTTATGTAGTACTGCTGTTAGTATATAGTACTGCTATAAGTATACAGTAGTACTGCTATTAGTATATAATACTGTTGTATATATAGTGCTGCTATTGGTATATAGTATTGCTATCAGTAAATAGTACAGTAATCAGAATCGGTATATTTTTCTGCTATCAGTATATACAACTGCTATCATTATGTAGTACTGCTGTTGGTATATAGTACTGCTATAAGTATACAGTACTACTGCTATTAGTATATAATACTGTTGTATATATAGTGCAGCTATTGGTATATAGTACTGCTATCAGTAAATGGTACAGTAATCGGAAACTGTATATTGTACTGCTATCAGTATATAGAACTGCTATCGTTATGTAGTACTGCTGTTGGTATATAGTACTGCTATAAGTATACAGTAGTACTGCTATTAGTATATAATACTGTTGTATATATGGTGCAGCTATTGGTATATAGTACTGCTATCAGTAAATAGTACAGTAATTGGAATCGGTATATTGTACTGCTATTAGTATATAGAACTGCTATCGTTATGTAGTCCTGCTGTTGGTATATAGTACTGCTATAAGTATACAGTAGTACTGCTATTAGTATATAATACTGTTGTATATATACTGCAGCTATTGGTATATAGTACTGCTATCAGTAAATAGTACAGTAATCGGAATCGGTATATTGTGCTGCTATCAGTATATAGAACTGCTATCGTTATGTAGTACTGCTGTTGGTATATAGTACTGCTATAAGTATACAGTAGTACTGCTATTAGTATATAATACTGTTGTATATATAGTGCAGCTATTGGTATATAGTACTGCTATCAGTTTACAGAACTGGTATCGGTATATAATACTGCTGTTGGTATATAGCACTCTATTAATATTCAGTACTGCTGTCAGTATGTAGTACTGCTAATGGTATATAACACTGCTGTTGGTATATAGTACTGCTCTTAGTATATAATACTGCTATCGGTATATAGCACTGCTACCAGTATAAAGAACTGCTATCACTATACAGTATTGCTGTTGGTATACAGTACTGTTATAAGTATAGACTACTGCTGTCAGTATATAGTACTGCTTTTAGTATATTGTACTGCTATCAGCATATAGTACTGCCATTGGTATATAGTACAGCTATTGGTATATAGTACTGCTATCACTTTACAGTACTGCTATCAGTATATAGTATTGCTGTTGTTATATAGTACATCTATCAGCCTATAGTACTGCTGTCAATACACAGTAATGCTAACAGTATATATTATTGCTGTTGGTGTATAGTACTGCTAAAAGTATACAGTACTGCTTTCAGCATATAGTACTGCTATCGATACATAGTGCTGCTATCAGTATAGAGTAGTATTATTGGTATATAATATGGCTTCTTGTATATAGTACAGCTATTGGTATATAGTACTGCTATTGGTATATAGTACAGCTATCAGTATATAGTACTGCTGTTGGTATATAGTACAGCTACCAGTATATAGTACTGCTGCCAGTATATACTACTGCTATCGTTATATAGTACTCCTATCAGAATATAGTACTGCTGTCACTATATAGTACTGCTGTTGGTATTTAGTAGTGCTTTAGGTATACAGTACTGCTGTCAGTATATAGTACTGCTATTAGTATATAGTACTCCTATGAGCATATAGTACTGCTGCTGGTATATATTACAGCTATTGGTATATATAGTACGGCAATCGGCATATAGCATTGCTATCCATATACAGTACTGTTATTTGTATATAGTACTGCTATTGGTATATAGTACTGCTATCAGTATACAATAATACTAGCGGTGTGTAGTACTGCTGTTGGTATATAGTACTGCTATCAGTATAGAGTACAGCTATTGATATATAGTATGCTACTGCCATTGGTATATAACACTTCTATCAGTATTTAGTACTATGTTCTCTGTAATTTTGGTAAACATCAAAAATACTGTACAATATCAACAAGGCAGGATTTACTGACACAGTAGCCTTTCCAATCAAAATATTTCAAGTCAGTCAACAATGAAGATGATACCAGGAAATGAAAAACAAAATATATGCAATAATGCCTGTAACACAGCATTCTATGACTCAAAAAAAAACAAAACCCAAAACCTGTCAGATACTAGGTTATTGATCAGGCAGTAAAGGACACTATTCCAGCTAGTGTGATGCTTGGAACCGCCATAGCCAAGGGTTTTGTGAGTATGTATTCTGAGAAAAGCTTTTAATTTTTTTTTATTGCAGAATTTAGTTTGTCTGAGTACTGAAAAACAGGGGATTTTTTGAAATTTCATATTTTAAGCCAGAACAATTTATTTTATTTTACTTTATTGATTTTATTTTTATTTCTGTTTCAGGGTAGATCACTGATCTCCATGGACCTTTTTCAGACTCAGCCCAGGATCAGTTTCTCATTAAAGAGACACTATCTCATGACTAAAATTGCATTTCTGCCTCGGACCGAAGCTGAAAACATTGCCATGCACTTTGCTAATCACCTACCTATTTGTGACATCAGCAATGATGTTCTAACAATCCCACTCACGGTATTCAGTTTTTTTAAAAGGTGCACAAACCTGTATTTCAGTCGTGTTTTATGTCCCTCTGGAATAAGGCACTCTGTGCTAGTGTTCCCTGCTTTACACAGTACTTGTTTCTGCCTTGTTTTTTAAACAAGGACAAAAATAATAATTTCTAGCAAAAATAAAGTTCCTAGAATAAAGAAGCCCGGTGCTACCATGCATTTTCTGAAGAACATGCACTCTGAAATTCAAATGCCTGTCATTTAGCAAAAATGTAATACTTATTGATGTCTCAGAAAAAAAAAAATCAGAAAACCACAAATTTTCTGCAGAACAGAGTCATAATGTGAGACGAAAATCTGAACAGCTGAGAGGCATGACACTGTCAATTTGCACGAGACGATCACAGTGCTTACCCAGTGAGAATACATGCTCATGGTCTCCAGATATGTTTTTTCCCATACATTTTATAAATGCCCCCCCCCCCTCCTATTTCAGTAGTGCAGCTAGGCTTTGTCGATAGGGAAAATGCAATCATGTTTTTACGATCTTTCATTAATGCAATATCGGCTTTTAAAAGCCGGTATTACATTTGCGGTTAAACCTGAAAGCTGTTGCGCTTTATGTGTGGTCTAAACTGTTGCATCTGTTTGTTATATTGTAGCAAGCAGTTTGCTATGGTTACAAGTAAACAAAAATATATCGATAGTAAATGGGAGATATTGGCTACCAGATAACAGGAAAATGTTGCTTATTACCAAATAAAATGACAACACATCTCCAAAAAGGCTATATATGTTTTTTTTTGGTTTTCCTCTACTTAGAAGTCATGATAAAATCATCAGCCGAGAATATCATTGTTTATTGAAATGAATCCACCTTCACTTAAACTTCATCAAAACTCGCTAATCATTAAGAGATTTCAAAAGGAATTAATATGCATGATATTTATGGAAAAGGAGAGCTTATACCTAATTATTTATTTATTTTTGCTCAGTGCAACAATGACTTTTCATATTATAACAATATCAGCAAAATATCAAGCACAATCCTATTCAAAATACAAAAATATTCACAAGAAATGTACAGTAAAAATATTAACAAATGTGCTGTAATAATATTTAAAAATACAACAGGAAAATGGCAATGCTCCATTCTGAACTATTCTAATGCAAGAATTAAACTCTCTCACACAGACAGGTAGTTCAAAGAAAGCCTAGAAAATTGCAACCACTGTCAAAAACCTAAGCAAGGTACCTTGCTATAAGGACTCCTACCCCCCAAATATATATATATATATATATATATATATATATATATATATATATATATATATATTCTTATTTACTGAACACATTTCCTAATTTTACTTTTTTCTTCTTATGGTTGATCCAGACTAGGCTTGACAATTAAAAGATAACATTGTAACATTTATTTATTTATTTGTTTGTTGCATTTGTTTGCAAGGAAAGTCCAAATGAGTATAAAATCCCTTTTAAACAGGAGACGCGGGGAGGAAAGCTCCACACAAAATAACAGTGATTACATGTACCGACAATTACAAAGTACAGTAGATAATACAATGAAATAACAAAATGGGAAACACAGTAGAAATTAAAATATGTATAGCAATAGTATGCAAATATGAGTACAAAAGCAGTGCAGAATAATTTAAAATAATACAAAGAAGAAGACACAATCTGATATTATACACACACGAGTTGCTCTTGTGTAATGTTTTGTAATATAAAGTAGTGGATTAGTTGTGCATTTTATAATTAGAATAATTTAGGAGGTACCTGGAATAGAATAACATCAGAATAGTAGGCTAGCTGTGGTTAGGGATTACACGCCTCTCAACCTCTCAAAGGCAAACAGGCAATGCAGGTTGAAGTAAACAAAGCTTGCATTCATCATATATATTTCTTCTTATATTTTCATAGGTTCATAGGTAGGTACTAGGCTATTGGCCCTAGGGCCTATATAAGGCTCATTCTCTAAATTTGTAATTTTGCTTTTTGTCAGTGTTTTGCATTTAACTCTCTTTTGTTTGTTTGTATATAAATACACTACAGTTATAATGAAATCAAAGCAATGACCTGGAATTTCAGTATTTCAATAAAAAATCATCAACTCTGGTTGTAGTGAATTCTGCCCTCTGTTTTGAAGATGATAGCTCCTACTTATGATAAGTGGTTTTGTGGTTTACTTGGTTTACTTATGAAAAGTATTGTGGATTGTTTGTGTTGCTAGCTACCTTTCTTTTCTGATTTAGATAAATATTGTATTTGAAATGTTTGTATTTTCCCATGTATCTTGTATTTTGTCCCACCTGTGGTGCCACAGAGACATTTCCTATCCAGGAGTAGTAGCTGAACTGTGAAACGCTCTGTCCTATGCAGTCATGTTTTGCCTCATTGCTTACTTTTACTATGCCAGCTGGAGTACTTTGTTTAAATGTGAATCACTTATCAATACAAACCTGTTAAAATATGTAGTTTTATTATCACAAGCTTTAACAATACGGTTCATTTTTAACAAATCTTTATATCATTTGAACTTCAGTCGATGACTAAGTGCACAAATGATCATGACAGATTAAATCACTTGAAGAACACATAAACACTGAAGAGTACCAGCGAGCTTTACATTTCAGACATTTTAGGAATTGTGAACATATAATATTTGACTTACTTGGGAATAAATGTAAAAAAATTGCAAAAACGATTACTGGTGCATGCTTGCTGACAGCTTTCGGCAGTTCCAGTTAGATTTAATCCATAGTCACTTCCAGTAAAATTTAAATCTGCATATAAGGTTTTATCGCAGGCTGAAATAAACACAAGTGAAATTCAAGCAAACTGAATGCACCCTTTGTGGTATCATCAACTGTATTTAAGTATAATACAAACTGAAATAATCACATACACCAACTAAGCATGTAGATGTTAATAATTGCAAACAGAAGGGGACGGCTGCTGAAATTTCAAGTGCTCAGTATCAGTGTGGCAGTGACACAGCAGGTGATATCCTTAGCACTGATGGCAGGAAGCTCAGAATGGTCTGGGTTCTATTCCACCACCAGATACTTGGAGTCACAATCCATTGGTGGAAATGTAATGGAGCATGAGTGGGTTCTTACTCTCTTCAGCTACTACTCTTTGACTAGCATGCTGTTAAACTTTCTGCAGAGCTGCCTATTTATGGGTTAAAGAAGAAAAAGTGCTTGAACAAGTTTTGGTGAAGTAATGCGATCTGTGCTTGACCAATGAGTGAGATTTCCAACAAGGAATGTTGGGGTAGGGAGCGTATGCATGATTCTTAAAGTCTTAACTACTGTAAATAGTGTAGAAGTGATTTAGGTGCAAAAGTCATTTGTCCACAATGTTAATACTGCTGTGCATTCTGTGATCCTTGAAATAATGTCTGAAAGAGCCAAAAGAACAGAGATCTAGGGTAACTGGGCAAAAGATGGTAAGGTAAGTTACCTCCAGTTTAGTCTGGAAAAACATCAACATGAAGTAGAGAATTAAATAATAACAGTTTGAGTGCAAGAAGAATGATACATTTTATGTTTTGATTGGTTCATAGTTGTTTACTAGGCTAATGACCACTAGGGCCATTATAGGTTCATAGGTTTATAGGTGTTTACTAGGCTAATGATCACAAAGGCCATTATAGGTTCATAGGTGTATACCAGGCTAATGACCACTAGGGCCATTACAGGTTCATAGGTGTATACCAGGATAATGAACACTAGGGCCATTATAGGTTCATAGGTGTATACCAGGCTAATGACCACTAGGGCCATTACAGGTCCATAGGTGTATACCAGGATAATGAACACTAGGGCCATTATAGGTTCATAGGTGTATACCAGGCTAATGACCACTAGGGCCCTTATATATTAATAGGTTTGTACTAGGCTAATGACCACTAGGGCCATTATAGGTTAATAGGTTTATAGGTGTTTAGTAGGCTAATGATCAGTAAGGCCATTATAGGTTCATAGGTCTATACTAGGCTAATGACCTCTATGGCCATTATAGGTTCATAGGTGTATACCAGGCTAATGATCACTAGGGGCATTATAGGTTCATAGGTGTATACCAGGCTAATGACCACTAGGGCAATTATAGGTTCATAGGTGTATACCAGGCTAATGACCACTAGGGCCATTATAGGTTCTTAGTTGTATACTGGGCTAATGACCACTAAGGCCATTATAAGCCTAGTCATGCCACCCAAATGTGACCCACAAATTGATTTATATATAGGGGTGATTTACTGACTACCTTTCTACCTCAGCGATATAGGCACCAAACCAGGGGTGAATTTCCAATTACTCAGCCATTGGTCCAAATACTTTTTAAATAGGGTCTTGGCTTTAGAAAGTGTTGCTAGTACATTCTCCCTGGTTATAGTTGGAGGGGTCATGTTTGAGGGTATTTCTTGTGGGATGGTTGGGGATGATAGGGAGGTAAAGATTGAAGTAATTTGTCCACTAATAGGTTTGCTATATTTCCAGACTCTGTGAATGTGGCTCCATTGACCACCCATTTAGCTCATTGCCATCTGCTGCCCTTGTGAGTTCTGACACAGCTGAAGGTCTTATAGCGATCTTTCACCTGGGAGTCTGTCTTAACCTCAAAGTTGGATTTGCTTGATGTAATTAAGACTCTTAGTTGCTTATTTAGTTTGATGAGATAGTTATCTTTATGCGAATCTCCCTTCTTGATTTTTGCTGTATTTTGTTTCCTGTTGTTGTATACCCTGTTTAATTTGGGTAGCCACTAGGGCGGTTTGTTTTTGGAGCTAGTTCTGGGCTTATTTCTGGTAGATACAGCAGCTTCTATGCAGCAATTGACATGGTTGTACAGAGTTTCTGAGAGCAATTCAGCATAGGTTGGTGTGTTCTAGAGGTTTGGAGGGGCATAGAATTTTGACAAACCATCACTTAAAGAAAGTTAGTTTGCCATGGAATATTTAAGCAATAACCCATGTCTGGGTGTGGGTAATGCTGGATTTACCCATGGTTGGTGTGGTTTGGTCATGAGGATGAAGCCTGAGTGGCCAAACAAAGACAACCGTGAGTAAATCCAGCATTACCCACACCCAGAAGTAGGTTATTGCTATTATATAATGACATTATTTAAAAAAAAAAAAACTTTTCTTAACTAATGGCATTGTATAATTCCTCCGTGCTGCCCTTCTGCAACTGTCTGGTATTCTGCAGCAGTTCTGATATACTGCACATGCGTATGCTTACGCAGTACGTCAGAGCTGTATGTGGAAGCAAAGAAGATAGCAAGATCTCCATTGCTTATTAGAAAGTGTCTCGCTATGTTAAAGGATTTTAACATAGCGAGATAACTTTAAAAAAAGTAACGGAGATCTTCCTTTCTCCGTTGCTTTTTTTAAAGCTGTCTCACTATGTTAAACCCATTTAACATAGCGAGACAACTTTAAAAAAAGCAACGGAGAAAGGAAGATCTCCGTTGCTTTTTATAAGCTATCTTGCTATGTTAAACTCCTTTAACATAGCGAGACACTTTATAAAAAGCAATGGAGATCTTGCATTCTCCGTTTCTGTAACAAAAAAAAAAAAGACTTATACTAATGGAAAAAGTCCAGATGACCGGACCTTTTTCCATTAGTATAAGTCTGATTTACAACGTGCCCACTGATCGGTCAGTGTGCACATTTTGGAATATTAATGGGGGGGTCATTGTATAATTCCTGTTACTTGTTTTACTGGGGATACAGAATAGATTTTGGTTTCAAAGGAGGCAGCATTATAGTTGTATTTTACCAGGTAGGGCAAGACATTGGGGTATCCATCATTATCCCATATTTGTGAGTATGAGGTCCAGTATGTTGCAGCCGCTAGTGGGCATCTTCATTATTTGGTCAAGGGTGTTTGTATTTATGAAGTACAAAACAATGAGTAAAAAGATCACACAGAAAAACAATCAGTAAAAATTATAAGAAAACTTTAGTCGAGCTAGAATTTCCACTGTGTGATTCCTTAAACTTCTTATGTTAGATGCACATGGGATATATGCAAATGACCCTTAAGAACATCAGGTGTTTCAGCTATATGGTTATTCTGAATGCCTATGACTTTTTAAGTCATTTAATGGGAAAAAGCCAAACTCCATTTAGCTTCAATGCTCTTTTAAATGTTTCCAAACTTTTGATCACTCTTATTTGTAATGGTAGACCATTCCACAGAGAATCAGCTCAGCCATGGAAAGAGCTACTCCCCAGACCATATCTAAAAATTGGATAATTGTATATAAAGGCCAGAATTCCTTATTCCAGCATGGTTTGATACAAACTGAGTCCCTAACACAATTGCTAATTAAAATTTCTTAGTCATTTAT
The DNA here is from genome assembly GCF_019279795.1 of Protopterus annectens. Lineage (NCBI taxonomy): Eukaryota > Metazoa > Chordata > Ceratodontiformes > Protopteridae > Protopterus > Protopterus annectens. The sequence goes on along the minus strand of NC_056729.1, from coordinate 1,871,728,916 downwards.
GGATTAAAAACAAATCAGTCCTTATTACCCTACAACTATTAGAGTACGGAGACAACTCCGATAATCTGCTTTGAGATCATAGATGTTTAACCCTCCTGATCTGCCTTGTGAAATATTTCTGAATTTTTTTTGTCTCACCAAGTATGTTTTGTTTTGCAAACTGGGAGTATTCAATGCAGGGTTTACCTATCAGAAGTGTAGCTAAGGAGTGGAGGGGGGGGCAAATGTCCAGGGCACGGTGTCTTAGATGGCACAATCTGCAGATACTTTTTTTTTCTTAACTTTTGCCTGAGCACATAAACATGGGTGATTCTAAAGATTGAGGGCATTAGGATCTGGTGGTCCTCCTACAAGGAAGCAGTGCCACATAATAGAAGTGAGACTTTTTTTTTTTTGCTGCCAAGCTGAGCATCCAATCATAGTGCATTAGGACCTGGTGCTCCTCCTTTGTACAGGAGTAGTTTCAGATCTGACGGGGTTTTTTTTCTCCTCAACCCACAGTGTGAATGGATGCTATGATTAGGGATCAGAATGAACCAGCTATGCCTCTGCTATCATTTTGCAGAGCAGGAGGAAGTGTTCCTGCTTGACAAACTACCAAAAATGTTCTCTAAACAAGAGTAAAATTTCCTGATCACAGTATATAAATGGTGATTTTACATGAACATATTGCCTACAATAACTCCTAGCTCTGTTATCTTACAATCTGGAGCAAGAAATTCATTATTTAGAGCATATTTATGACACAAGTAATTTTCAAAGTGAATTAAATATGTTTTGCTAATATTGAAACTTACTTCTAAACCACAGATATAAATTGTCCAGGAACTTCTGAATCCTTGTGCGATCTTTTACTGAATTTACCATTGACTTGATTTGAATCTTCACTAAACGTACTTTCCCACTCTCTTTTCTTTACAGGGCAGTCAAAAATGAATAAGTTGACCAGAATAGGCCCCAATACTAACCCTTGCTGGACACCCTCGATCAAAAGTGTGTCCTTTGAGAAGCGATTACCAACTCTAACCCTGAAAGAACTAGCTGTCAGACAGTTGCTTATCCACTTTGTTACAGATAGGTTAACACTTATGTTATATAATTTATTAATCATCACATGATGGGGAACAGAGTCAAAAGCCTGTGATAATTCCAAACATATAACATCCATTGGCAGCCCCATATTAATTGCTTCCCAAGCATTTTGGTAAAAGTTCATCAAATTAGTCACAGGATCTGCCCTCCATAAATGTATGGTGATAAATATTCAGATCAAAACTTATTTGCTCTTTCATTAACTTGTATAATTCTGGTTCAAAGCATTCTCCAATAATGCCGGTCAAACTGATTAGTCAGTAGTTGACAACAGAGTCGTTAGCATGATCCTTATATATGAGAACAACAATAGCAATCCTCCATGTATGAGGACGTAATCTGATTTCAAGGTTATTTGGAAAATCCAGTGAATGCTGGAAACTAAAGATTTGTAAATATTTGATAGGAGAAAACATTCAAATTATCCAACCCAGCAGCTGATATAATATTTATTTACTTGTTTGCATATTTATTTATTTATTTATTTATTTATTTATTTATTTATTTATATACTTTATCATACAAAGTAAGTAAAATGTTGGGACATACACCAGTGGACTGATAGGTACAGATCCAACATGATAGATGCTAGTTGTTTCAAACTGGTTATTGTATTTTCATCTTTAACCACACTAATACAGCTATCTTCAAATTTCCTGTCACTCCATAGACACCTAAAGAATAATTTCTTGGTAACTAGTGTGAGATTATGAAGATTTATTTTGAACATTTTCTTAGTGTTTCTCGCTATTTTGTGAAACTTTGCTTTCAGTTTGTGAAACCTGTTCCTATTATGCATGATGGGTAACTTCCTAAACTTTAGCCAGGATTTCTTCTTCCTCCTACTAATGCTATCCAACTCTGATGTGAAATATGCATGCTTCTTCTTATACTGTCTTATAACTGCTTATTATGTACTTATCAGCCATTAAATTAACCTATCTGTGTAGTAGCTCCCAACAGGTTATAATTTACTGCTGTTTCATATCTTTGAGTCAGTCCCAATTAACCAACTCTGCATACCTTGGTATAGTCTGCCTGATAAAATTTAAGTTGTGTGGGACAGTCAAAATAGGAATCCAAAGTCTGTATTTTATTTACTTTCCAGAAGACTCATATATGATCTGATCACATTAACTCAGTTGCAGTTCAGTTGCATATTTGGGGAGTGCATTCACATCCTAAATTCAAACTCAGTGTAGATATAGAACGCAGCTTACTTTCCTCAGCTTTTAACAAATATTTCAGCAAGAGGGTAACATCTTTTTTTTTAGCATGTTTATTAATTATCACATTATAAGATGTAAATGGAGTTTACATATATTAATAAAAGAATACAAACCATAAACAGGTAATTATTCTATCTCCTTTACAATATTTTAGATTTTCATTAATGTTTGTCTAGGTATTTATTTTATGCTTTCTAGTAATTACTCTTTTGGAAGCTAATAGTGTTAAATTTATTAAGGCCTTACTATGCTTATGCAATTCAGATCCTCTACCTCAGATCAAAATATTTCTTTCATGAATGCTGTCTCTCTCACTCTCTCTCTCTCTCTCTCTCCTTCTAATTACAAGAAGTCATTCTTCTGATGTCTTACAACTGGGCAAGGGTTCCAGATCTCAGTTCTTCAAAACTTAGCAGTATTCCCCAGTTCTGATCCAGCTTAAAAAAAAAGATATGGACGGCGTTTGTCTAACCTATCTATTCTCATAAAAGCTGAAGTCTACTTTAAAACTTTACATTGAACTCCCTCACTTAGGTATGATTTTAAATATCTGTTCCTTGCTGCGCTTACATTCTTACCATTCCTGTTTAAAGGTAGCCTGCCCCCCATTTTATGAAATGATAGGCAAAGCACATCCCACAGTAAGTCAGGCTTATCTAATTGCCTTTGTTCAATAAGACTTCTTCTGTGTCGGATTTCCCAGTGAACATCTCTGACACAGAAGTCTGAGTCATCAAGAAAGCCATGCATGAAAGTAATTCCACTGTGGTGGAACACAGGAAGGACTTTACCCAGGAGAAGTTAAAACTCCCTTTTTCAATGCAGTGTATCGCATTATCCAAGTAAACAGCAGCACATTGGACCTGGAGTTATAAAACTCTATTTATCATTCTTTGAAACATGTCTTGGGCTTCATGTAGCAAAAGGTGCTACTTCATATTGATATGAAGTATATGGAGTGTGAAAACATGTCTTCCCTTTAACCTGATTTGAGCATGGTACCCACAGTGCTTCAGTATGAGCATTTTTCCTGATTGTGTACCTACATCATGCCTAAATGTGTTAAGTCTTCTAGGAGAAAAGAGAAAATAACATTGTCCTTTTTAACAGTCTTCCATTTCTTTCTTTAAATGGATACCGATAGTTGGACCTTTGGACAAAATTTCACATGTTGGTAACACTCTGGCATTTAAGTAGCCACCAGTGCCTCTCTGTCTCTCCAGGGTATTAACACAGATTTGGATGATGAACTGGTAAAGTTCTAGTTTTGTCCGTCTGCCTGACCTTACTGTTTGCTTCCCCTACTGTCATGGTTATGTCATATGGCCCTTATCCTCTGGAAGATAATTTGTTCTCCACTGTAGGAATGGCAGGTAGAATTCTGTCTCAAATTTGGAGTATCCATACATTAGCATGCCTATTATAAGTGGGCTATTGAACACCTCAAGCAACACTCCTTACAGGCATAACTGCTATCAAAATGAGGAAAAGTCTGTGTCTGATTTGGCAGCTCAGATATTCCCTTCACTGCCTGTATCAGTTTCTGACCTCTTTTAAGATGTGATCATTTCATTATTCGTTTCCTATACCTCGAATGACCAATTGTTAAACCTAGCAGGTTCTCAGCGTTGATACTGTCTTGGAAATGAGATTAATCTTGCTTTCAGGTATTTCCCACTAATACAGGTGTGATAGTTTTACTCTTCCTATCATTGTTTTATTTATTTATGAGTGTATGTATTGCAATTCAGTAACTGGGTAGTTAGACTGCACAAATGAACAGTTTTAGCCATGACCACAAACATAAAGTCTTAGGAGAATGCAAACATCAAGTCACAGTACAGTGTTACAACAGAGTTTGAATGTAAACATCAGCAAAAGAAAAATTAAGATTTCTTTTACAAATCTTACAGAGAACTAGTTAAGTAAACCATTTGTGCTTCCCTCTAGAGCTGTTTCAAACAAACGGTAAGCTTTCCTTTCTATTCTTCCCACCCACTGTGGCCCTTTGAGTCCCACTACTTATATATATATCCTAAAATGAAGAAAACTTGGAAAGTCTCTTGCCAGAATGACATTAGTTTGTCAGGGTATTACCACAACACAATGACTTAAGTTACCTAACAGAGTTTGAAGTACCATTTTAGTTGTGTGATAGCCTTTGAACCTCCGTATAATCAACAATCCTAAGTTTATTCTCGGAGTTTACTGTATCATGCATTGTTATTTACTATAAGCTATTCTACTTCTAGAATGGCCATGCTTGCACGTATTTAACATAGGTTCATACATTAGTACTAGACTAACTGCCCTTGGGAACCCTGTTAAGCCTAGCTAATTTTCCACATGTGAGAATCAAACCCTTGACTTCACATCTGTAAGATGAAGACTTTAACCATTATGGCAACCTCCCAACACCCACCCATATCTCACATTTTTTATTTGTATTTAAGTACTACTAATTGCATCTGGTTCAGCATTATCTGCAAACATGGAATGTGTCATCATATAGAGGTAGGCATCATATTTCATACCCGTATCATTTAATGGGAAAATTTAACTATGTATCCAAACTCAAAACACTTGAAGCATATTAATTGGCCCACCTTCTTTTCAATCCCATTTGCACTTGTCTCTATGACATTGCAAAGAATAGTGCTTTTGTCTTCTCATTTGTCCTTTAATTTTAGAGTCCTTTTCAGTATGGTGAGTATAACAGTCTCCTGTAATCTGTGACAGCTTGCTTGCTGCCACATATTCACCTAGTCTACTGACTGGTTTGTAACATCCAGATTAATCTGGCTAACTCAGTCCCACATGTGAAGGGCAGGCTTCTCCAAAATCAGCCCATTACAATTAACTTCATAACCTGGGAAACCTGGGAAGCTGGCTTTTCATCCAGATTTAGTCACTTCCATATTAGCTGAGTCAAGCTCGAGATCTGGTAGCAGACTGGATTACTGAGAGTAAAAGTCCAGTCATTGAACCTCTATGGCTGGAGTGGCACATAATCATATTGATGCTTCTGATTTCAGCTCTTGGTAGCTGGTAGCTTATTCAGGCTCCAGGTCAAAATATGCTTTCTGAGCTTCTCCAAGCAGGAAAAATCATACCAATCTAGACCAGTCAGCACCTGGCCTCTCTTCTCTTGACATTGTCCATTTGAAGGCAAGTACATTATTGTGGTTCAACTTTTGAATTAAGTAAATCACTCATCACCTGTTACCCGGAATGGGTTCCTTCTGGATGTCTCATAACTTTTGGACAGGGGTGCAAATGCCTTTCTTTATGGCTTTAACAGTTCTATATTGCATTTAATCATGTCTTGTTAAAATTTGTATGTGTTTCTTTTGGGTACCTTTATGAGTTGTGAAGTGTTCATTGTGACCAGGACTTGCAAAGCTTCTTCAGTTTCTTCTCATGCTTGATGAGTTTTTTGTAATGCAACCATACTCTCTTGCAAAACTCATTTTTTGTCCAATCTCCTTAGTTTCTTGTTGAGTACCCGTACTCCTTGAAAGCTTGGTTAGTTTCTTTTTTCTTTTTTATTCTTTTGCAATAACTTTAATTCATAGGTTCATAGGTTCATACTAGGCTATCTGCCCTAGGGCATTTATAAGCCTAGCCAGAATGTGTTTGGCTTTCGCCACCCATTTTAAATTTATTTTGCTATCCCCTTTTTTGAGGTTAGTATACTGTGCCTCTGTCTAACAGTGACACAGAAGTGATACCCGGGGTAAACCTATGATCTCCCATCCACTCATCAAGATTCCTCTTGAAGAGAGTCAATGAGGGACTCTGCCTAACCTGGACTGGGATTTTATTCCAGAGTGAAGGGAGCCTCTGGGTTATGAATCTGTCCCTCCAGCATGTCCTATTTATTTCAGTGCTGAGGTTCAAGTCTCGAGCATGTAGCTCGATGGGATTTGGATTTTCTGAGGTGCAGCATGTCCATTAATTCTGGGTTGGACATGGCTTTATACATCAGGCACAGATCACCTCTGAACAGGCGGTATGCCACTGAGTAGAGCTGGAGTTTCTTTAACTGGGCAGCATATGGCATCTGTTTGAGCCCTTTGATCCTCTTGGTGAGGTACTTTTGGGGTCTTTCCAGTTGCTGCAGGTGTCTGGTAAGGTACATCCCAAAAGGGGCATTGTACTCAATTATGGGCCTGATGAGGGATGAGTAAAGAGGCACGATGACCTCCCCTGATCTAGATGTGAATCCCTTCATGATTAGGTGGGCTATATAAAATGTTTTTCTAACCACTTTGGCCACGTGGTTGTCAAATGAGAGATTGCTATCAACTTGGGTGCCCAGGTACTTCTTCTGTGCTTAATGGATTACCACATATGTGGTAATTTGTGGGCACTTTGTTTTTGCCAAAGGGGATGACTATACACTTTTTGGCATTTAGCTTGAGGCCATGGCTCTGGCACCAGTTGTCTGTTTCTATGAGGCCCTTTTGGAGGATGCTTGTGTCAGCTGGAGAATCGATTATGGCACCCAGTTTGCAGTCATCTGCGAACTTGGTCAGCCACAGTCCTTCCGTGTTGGCCTGTACCTCCAAGAAATATATACCGAACAAGAGAGGTCCCAGGACTGAGCCTTGTGGGACACCACTTGTAACTGGTTTGGAGTCTGACATGGCTCCAGCAATTCTAACCATGTGGGTTCTGTCCTTGAGCCAGTTTGCAATCCATCTAGTGACATAGGGGTTTATATTTAAGCTGGTGAGCTTATCTATAATGCCCGAGTGGGGTATTGTATCGAAGGCTTTTGCGAGGTCCAGGTAGGCTGTGTGGACCACCTTCCCCTCGTCAATCGCCTTGGTGACTGTTTCAAAGAAATCAACCAGGTTTAAGAGGCAGGATCTGCCCTTAACAAAGCCAAACTGGGTAGGATCCAGTATCTGTAGGTCCCCAATATCTTTATTTATGAGGTCCATGATGATCCTTTCCATAGCTTTGCAGACCAAGCTAGTCAGGCTTATGGGGCGATAGTTTCCAGGATCCGTTGAGGCACCACCTTTATGGAGAGGGACCACTGTTGCTGTACGCCACTCTTTGGGCACATATCCTGTAGTAAGGCTGAGATTGAACAGTAGTTTTATGTTTGGGTTTAGCTCTTCTTGGAGTTCATGTAGGACGCAGCCCGGGACACCGTCTGGTCCCATTGATGCTGTGTTTTTTGCTTTGGAGAGGGCGGCTCTTACCTGAGCATCTGAGATGTCAGGGGGGCAACACTCTACTAGGATAGATATTTGCCTTTTTGGTGGGGAGGGGAGTTTGCACTGAACCTGTCAGCTAGGATGTTGGCAATGTCTGTGGGTTCAGTGTATTTTTGTCATTTTGGACTAATTCTGAGCATATCTGGGAATTACCACCCAGGTTCCTAACATAACTAAAGAAAGCCTTGTGATTATCCTTAGTGTCCTGTGCAATTTTTCTCTCGAAGCTGGCCTTAGACAATTTTATGAGTACCCGTAGTTTTTGCTAATACTGATCAGTGATGCCTTCCCTTTTTGGGATTTTGCTCTATCATTTAGTAGCTTCCTCCTTCTATTGTATAGTTTGTTTATGGCTGGGGTCCACCAGACAGGACATCTGCCTTTGGAGGATTGGGTCTTGGTTTTATTTGGGATCGTATGATCCATGCATTCCTGAAGGTGTTCATAGAATGAATTTATAAAGGATTCTGCGGTCTGGGCCATATTTTCCACAGGCCCGGGGGCTTTGAAGGATTCCACCTCAGTTTTGAGGAGTGTGAAATTTGCTTTAGAGAAGTTTTTCACTGCGGTTTTCTGGGCAGGGGGTGGGGTCAGGATGTGAATATCCAGTGAGATTAGTTTATGGTCTGATCTTACCAGTGAGGGATACACTTCTGGTCTGGAGCATAGAGTCCCCATGTTGGTGATGATCAGGTCCAGTATGTTTTTCCCTCTTGTGGGAGAGGTAACAAGTTGTTCCATAGCATTTGAGTTTATAAATTTTAGGAACCTTTGAGCTAGGGTGTTGGAGCTAGAGTAATGCTCCCAGTCTATGTTTGGGTAGTTGAAGTCGTATAATGGTGTTTGGAGAGACCTTCATATTTTCCAGTGTTCTCAGGAAGGCCGAGTGGGGTTCCTGGGTTTGGGAGGGTGGTCTGTAGCAGGCTATAAACTGGAAGGCAGTTTTACCCACTGTTAGTTGCACATGGATAGTCTCTGATGCTTCGTACTTTGCCACCAACCTGGAGGTGTGGGTATCTTTGATGAATATCAATACTCCCCCCTCCTTTTGTGGTTCAGTCCAAGTTTTGGGGCCGAAAAGCATGGTATGAGGTATAACCTGGTAGTGCTGGGGTGCTCTCAGGAGCCCTGAACCAGGTTTCTGTTACTGCACAGATATCGATGTTCTCCATGCTAAGGAGAGTTTCGAAAGTGCATCTTGAGGTTTAGACTTCTGGCATTGAGTAGCATTACTCTTAGTTTCTTATCCCTTGAGATACCTATGGAGGTGGGTTTGTCTTTTGAGCCTTGCCTAAAAAAGGCACTATGGGGGTAGCAAGAGCCTTTGCCAATATCCAAAAGCCCAGGGGTGACAGGTGCAAGCCGTCCCTAGCAAAGCATCGTGGCTTGTCAAGCATATCATCCCAAGCTGACAGGCATTGGATCACCTTTGAATGACACCAGTACTCAAGCCAATTGTTGAAATTGATCATCTTGTCTTTATATTGTGGCATCATTTTTGGTGAGGGTAAGATGCTACTCAAGGTCAGGGTCATACCAGCCTGGGCTACATGCTCAGAGAGCTCCTTTATGTCTCTTTTCATGTAGTCCAGGGAGGTACGTCTCAGGTCATTCACACCAGCATGGACAATGACTGATTCATATTTGTACTTCCTTGGAGTGACCTGAGTGCTTGTGTTATTTGGGGGATCCTAGCCCCCGACAGGCTGCTTACTGTGACCCTTTCCTTGTTCAGCCTGGTGAGCAGGACATCAGTGTGCCTGACGATAGAGTCACCTATTACAAGTGTATCAGGTGTGTTGTTTAGTCTTAAGGGCTGTGACTGTTCGGCACACTGGCTTTGTGAGATATGTGCTGCACGTGTTTTATTTTGGGGTAGCGGTTGCTTGGGTGTCTGCTTTTGAGGTCTCTGCTGCTTAGGCAGATCTTTATTTAGAGCCTCCGAGTATGTTTTTGTGTGATTATGTGTTTGGTTTGCTGTCATGGTAGGTCTATGTGAGACTGGAATTGTAGTGAGTGTGGTTTCCTTCTCCTCCTGACTGGTTATGCCAGTACTGAGTTGAGATAGCTTAGCCTCCAGTTTGGCTATATGGTTGCATCTCTCACATGTGTTGGAATTTGTTGGGAGGAGGAGAGGGTTGTCTGTGTACATGAGGCAGTTGTAATATTGCCTCAAGATTCCCAGATTCACCAGCTGGACCGGAGAGGAGATTGACAACTGACCTTTGGGGATGCTAGAATAATATTGGGAATTCCTTAATAATTGAAAACAAGGGCCAGTGGGGAGTGAGGGTGTAGTGCTTTTAATTTTTAGTGCTGACTTATATAATTGCTTTAGTGAGCAAGTGCCAGGTAACTTAAGTGCAATGTGTTACAGGTAACTTAAATGCAAAAATGACAAACAGTAACTTTCTTTCAAGTGAAACAAGGAAGTAAGTACAGTAAGCAATGCAGATATCACTAGTGATCCACAGAAGTGCTGAGAAGCCACGTATTAGGTGGAATTAGTGTTCCAGGGAAATAACAAGCAAACAAACAATAAGCATATAAACAAAGCTAGATTCAGCAGGCCTGGATCTAGTCTATGCTACAGCAAACAAGGTGTACCAATTTCAGTAAGATACAGTTCAAATATTCAGGCACTATAAACCTTTAACCAGAAATTCCCAGCTCAGAAGGGCAGAGTCCAGCCTCTTCTCCCACAAGAGTGCAGACCACGAACCTTCTTAATGTAAAATAACTGGCCTGAAGCCCAAGTGCTTAAACCAGAACTAATACACTTTAAGAATAACAGACACTGGGCTCTCAATCAGCAGTTCCCAACTTAGAAGGATGAAAGCTACCTGTCCTGCCACCACAGTGCATGCCACAAACCTTCCTAATGTAAAACAACTGGTCTGAAGCCCAAGTGCTTAATCCAAAAGACTTAGAATGATAGCTACACTTTAATCAAGTTACTACCAAGCAGTAATAAATACAATTGAATACTTTAGAGAATGCCTGGATTAGTGCTCAAATTACACAAACAAAGCTAGAGCCAGCAGGCCCAAATCCAGTCTATGCCACAGCAAACAAGGTGCACCAACTTCATTAAGAAGCAGTTCAGATATGCATGCACTATAAGCCTTTAACCAGAAATTCCCAGCTCAGAAGGGCAGAGTCCAGCCTCTCCTCCCACAAGAGTGCAGACCATGAACCCTCTTAATGTAAAATAACTGGCCTGAAAGCCCAAGTGCTTAAACCAGAATTAATACACTTTTAGAATAACAGACACTGAGCCCTCAATCAGCAGTTCCCAACCTAGAAGGATGTAAGCTACCTGTTCTGCCACTACAGTGCAGACCACAAACCCTCTCAATGCAAAACAACTGGTCTGAAGCCCAAGTGTTTAAACCAAAAGGCTTAGAATGAGTTACACCAAGCAGTAATAAATACAATTGAGTACTTTTAAGATGATGCAAAAGTAAAATAAAGTAGGTAGAAACACAAGTACAGTAAAAGCAGATGAAATTTTTTTTTTTTCTGAACAAGTGCTGAGATCAAAGAAACAGATTTGAGTGCTGAAACTAGAAAACTGGCTAGTTATAAGAAAAAAAAACTAAGCTAGAATTTGTCAAGATTTTTTTTAAAAGCTGCATCATAATAATCAAAAGACAAACAACAGAATAGGAACAAAACAAAATAAGACAATATCAATTAAAAAACACTACATTTAATGGAATGATTACAATTGAAACTATTTACAAGCTATTTACATCTGTGGGGCATACTACATAAAACATATGGTAAACAAACAAAAATGAATTCTGAATGAATGATCTTCCATTAAAAAGTTTAGAGAACATATGAGCAGTAGTAAATGAGTTCTGTGTAAAAGTACAGGAAAAAAGCTAGCACAACTAAAACTCTTTACATAATAAAGTTTACTTTTCAGGGAGTTTACATAAAGGTTTTCTTTTTCTAATAGCTACATATAGATATAGGTATATATATATATATATATATATATATATATATATATACATACACACACACACACACACACACACACACACACACACACACACACACACACACACACACACACACAGAGGCTTGGATATAATTATACAATTATGTCTAGTATCTTTGACCAGCAGTTTAGCAGATATGTGTATTGAGTTTTGTTTTGTAAGACAATTTTATAGGCATTAATGTGCTTCACAGCCTCTTTCATAAAGCTAGTCCATTTTAAGCATTTCAAGTTCAGCCAGTTTTGGGTAATATAGAGTTTAATTAACATGAACAGATGTATTAAGATATTCAAGTCTTTTGAGGATATATTTCTAGAAGGAATATGATGAATGTTAAATTTCTAATAGAAGACATTTCCTTGGGATCCTGATGATTTTAATTTAGGCTTGAAGAAATTCCAGAGCTGTTTTGAGTGTTTGCATTTCCAGAATAAAGGAAGTATATTTGTGCCTATATAATTGCATGCTTTACAAAAAGATGGATGGTTTGGGAAATGGCTAGCCTAGTGTAGATGGAATTCTATAAGTGTTATTTAAAATAATAAATTGTGTGTACTGTAACATTTTTAGAGGAATTATTTTAATATTTGTACTTATTGTATCATTTACACTATCTGTATCCAGTGATAGATCCATTTTAACCAATAAGGAGAATGCAAGGCTGTATCCCCATATTTAATGTTTGTAAAGAGTTTTCATGATGTTGATAAAGGCTTACTTGACAATGGTGTATTACACAACTGAAGAACTATTTGGATTTCAATTAATTCCTAGTTATTTCACAGTCTTGATGCTTACACTTTATTTTATATATGTGATTTTATTTGATTTAAATGGGGAGTTCACCTTTTTGGCGATCTTAAATTTGCTGTGGAAAAGTAGAAAGGCCTAACATTTGATTATTTAATTTAATGTTTGGATTTTGATTTAATGGCCAAACTAGGGTAAGGACTGCTTTGAGGCTGAGAAAGCTAAAAAGCTTATGTAGTAGTTTTAATCTATCTCAGACAAAATTGTGCATCTTAAGCTGATTGACATTATCTTGGTTTAAAAATAAAAGGGCTATGGAAGTACATCTGTATGGCTTTATTTGATTGGCAAGATTTTAATCCACACTGGAGTCAAAGTCTTTGACTGAGGAGAATAGTTGGCTATTTTCAAAAGTCTGGTTCTGTTTATCAGTCTCCCATGTTCTTTGAGAAGAAATTGCTGAGATTGGCATAATGGTTAAGGTGCCTGCCTTAGAAACACAAGGTGCAGGGTTTTTTATTCTGACATGGGGTAATTAGCTAGGCTTAAATGGCCCACAATCACACTTAGCCCAGTACTAATCTCTGATCCTATGAACCTATTTAGTCTCCCATGTCCTTCTGTTATGATTAATTTACTGTAAGCTATTCAAGCTGATTATGGTGACCAGATACATTTACTTAAGGCAGTAATGACTGTTTTGAAAAATAATAAATTTTAAATGGCATGCTCCATGTGACGACCTTCCACTGGACCAGTAATCAAGGACTCTCAATCCTCACCACTGGCACCTGTGGAGGACATTCAGTGAGGGGATAATAAGTACACACACAGTATTTCCAGATGCACTTCTCTGGGGCAAGTGCAATTTCCCATAAGAGCACACAGAGACCACAGTCAGTCCGGGTCTGGTTTCTCTCTCTTTCTCCAGATCATCAATAAGACTCCCCACTGGCACAGCTATAGAGTCGAGATCTTAGCTGAGTGACCAAGTCAAGACCTCCAGCACCATCTCTGTTCAGCCAGTGCTTCATGCCCCTGCCCTTGTAGCTGACACACATACTCTGAGGTTTGATTTACACACACACACACACACACACACACACACACACACACACACACACACACACACACACCTGGAAAAGGCTGGCACAGGTTTACTAGCTATGCCCCCTTCTGCCCAGACTATAAGGTCGTTTTCACTGCCACCAGTCACTACTGCCATCTACCTTAAGGGTCTTCCAAGGATACCCAATATACTGAGTGATATTAATATTAATACAAATGGTAGATTGACCAAGAGGAAGGCTATTACACAGTGTCACCAAATAAATATGCCTGTACTCTCAAAGCTTAAATATCTCTACACAGATCAGCTACAATGAAAGGTTTAAATATATTTAATAAGTAGAATAACAAGACAATATTAAATATATATTCACAGTGACATCAGAGTTCAAAATCGTAGGAAATATTTAAAATAATATTGCAGTACAGGCTCACACAAATAAAGAAAAACTAAATCTAACTAAGCTTTGCTATATTCCTGGCTGTATCTAATAGAATTATACTATTCCCTAGTAATTTACCATTAGAGCAAGGCAGATGATGTTGGTGAATGGTTTTTGTCAGGTCCAAGACAGAATGCAGAATGCTCTGTCTCACCAAGAGATTACTCAAATTAAGATCTAAAATGTTACTGCTGGAACAGTTTACAGAATGATATAATTTCTTGTCATCTGACTTCTAGTTCCCAGGTGAAACCTCCACTGATGGAAGCTCACAGTATTTAGCATCTATCTGTAAAAATACATAGACAAGGGCTTTTGCTCAGATTTTTGACAGATGCTGCAAGTCATAAAACAATTGCATTCCTTCATGCCTTTAAAGTAGCAATTAGTTCACTCCAAAGACAATACAGAAAGCTTCCTAGTACAGACTTTGTGTCCCTAGCTGCATTGAAAACTTGAGAGATAGCCTCTTTATTGCAAAACCTATAAATTAATTTAATTTCAGATATTTTCTAAAGTTTGCTGGACTGAGGTTAACCTCCTGTATTCCAGTTTCCACTGTTAAATATACATTTAAACACTTACAATAGTGCAGATACAGTTCTGTTTTCTTCCAATAGGGCACACTGTGATTACATTTCAAACACGGCACTCTACAAATATCTTCTCAACAATTAGTTAAGAGGGTGGCCTAATGGTTAAGGTGTTTGCCTTGCAAACATAAGGTGCAGGGTTTGAGTCTCACAAGGGATAACTGGCTAGGCTTAAAATGGCTCACAAGGGCAGTTAGCTTAGTACTAATCTATGAACCTATGCATGTCTGTACAAGCAGTTTGATATAGACATGACATACAATTCTAATACATTTGTAACACAAGCATCTTGTCGAAATCATTTCAATATTCACTAATGACATATAATTATTTACAAAAATCCAGCAAGCTATGCTGGCAGTATCTATCTCCTTTTGTCACACTCAATAATAGCCCCCACACACACACACACACATACACACTCACTCTTAGGCCTATCTCTAATAACTCATAATTGAGAGGAATCAAGAAAATTGACCTTATTTGTACCATTGTTGATTTTATGAGAGTTGTAAGATACCGGAATTGGAGAAGCAATTAAAATATCAATCATTTAGGAATCAAAATATCCATTGCTATCTAAGTTTACATACACCCTGCTGTACAGTGCAATAGATTAAAATTTTAGTGGCTTAGCAATCAATAACCAATGAAGAAATAAACAGAGATGAAATGTAGATACAGGATGATATGGATTTGGTGTGTCTCACTAATTGATTTATGGTTGTGACAATAGGTATATATACACATTAAGGTAACCTATGCATTGGGAAGCTCAACACCTTTTATATAGAAAGTACTTCACACTTAAATAAATTGAGTGAGCATAACAGGCAATGTCCTAATAGTATACTGTTTACTGACTTGATAAAAGTTATAGTGACAGAAAATCAGAAACTGTTTCATTCTAGTTATCACAGAAGGTTTTCTTTAGCATGAGATTTAAAAAAAAAAAAAAACAATTATTCCTGCAAAAAAAAAAAGAAGAAACATTGCATTTATTATCTAGTACTTTCTTTGAATTAACATCTGATCTCGGGTCTATATCACTTTGTCAAATGGCAGATCATTGAATCACCATTCCTTGAACCCCTAATTATTGAAGCCACTAATCGTTGAATGGAATTTCCAGTGAAGCTTTTCCTGGGGTAAACCAATGACAGGACATTCCTGGGGTAAACCAACGACAGGACACAACAGTGATGATAAAGAAAATAATATTATTTAAAACCTACTCAGGTGGGGGGCAGTGCCAGCCACACCCCCCAACTAAACATACCAACTCCAAGATCGCACTACAGTGGGGAAAAGGGTACATTCTGGATGGTGGCCACCCATTGGTTTGCTCTAGGAAAAGTTTTGCTGCAAACTCCATCCTGCAATTAGTGGCTTCAATAATTAGGGGTTTGATGAATGGCGATTCAATTATCTGCCATTTGACAAAGTGATATAGACCCTTTGATCATATATGGTAGGAAGTTTGCATAGATTCCGCTACTCATTTCTTCATAATGATCAACAAAAAACAACAAAGACTAAAATATAAAGAGTTAAAGATTTTTTTCTTACAGATTTTTCCTGTTTTCTTCAGAATATCTTGTTAAGGTTCACTTAGTCTTTTGCGTTGTTCAGTTTCCTGGATATCCTCTGGTATTATTCTAAAATGTTGTTTTTGCTTGCATTGAAGGACTTACTTCCAGTGAAGCTTTGAGGGAATATCTTTGAAGAATAAAGATCTCGTAATGAAAATGAGCTCTGTCTTATTGTTATATTTGTTTCTCATTGGAGGTATAAAGATCAGGAGTACAGATTTTATGGCTTTTTTTTTAATTCTTGTACATTTTGTATGCTATGTCAGTGTTGTACATTTTGTAACTTTCTGAATTCCTATAAATTGTTATGGAGCTTTTCTCCCTGGGCCTCTGCTGAAAATGGGCTCTGTTCACAGTCAGACTTTCCCAGTAAACACATGTAAAATAAAATAAATAAATAACAGAAGGTAGTCCAAATGAACACAAGCCTATTGAGAGATAAATATACTATGAATTCAAAATCCATTTTGTCTTCACATGGCCATCTTCCCAGTCGTGCCTCATCAGGAACAAAGTAAGTGAATGTTAAGTTTCTTTATTGTTTCTTTTAATTTGGATTAAACCCCCAAATTACTTTAAAAGTAATTTTTGCTTTGGGCAAAGAATAAAGTATGTAACTTGTTCCCCTAAAGTAAAAAAAAAACAGGGTTGTTGGATAGTGCATTTGAAATGTGTTTTTTTTTTATTTATTAGATACACGTAATAGGGTCCAAGCTTCTGTCTTTCTTGCTTAATTTGTAATAGAAGGTCCTGTGTGAAACTGAGTTTGTTCTCTTGCCAAATATTTTTTTTTCATTTTTTTGTTGATAGAATTGTAACTACATTCTGAAAATTGGGTATCTCAGCATAAATTTGTCTGGGTTGCTTGCTGTTAAATTATATTCTAGCTGCTCTATGGGCTTTCTCAATTATAGTATTTTTCACTCCAGGGTCATTGTGTAATATTGAGATGAAGATATTTTGCAATGTTCGAATCAAAGACCATTGCTCATACTTATGACTGAGACAAGTAATAAGAATAATATTGCATCTGCTTCTTGCCTCTAGATGTAGGAACTTGGTAATTTCTGTTATATTTTATTGTGATATTTATTTACAAGTTCAAGACTGAGAACATTGTCTTCCCAAAGAGCTATTCTGTTTTTGGGTTTCCATTCATTTAGCAGTGACTGTTAGTTAATGGACCGCTTGTTGTAAAGGCAGAAGTGTAGTTTCCAAGTATTCTGGTACGAATAGTAATACAAGCTTAACTTTTGTTATTGGAGTTTTTTGTCATCTTTATTTGCTGGTCTGAGTCTGGTACTGGATGATTCCTTCTCCAGAGTTAGGAGTGTTGATGTTTTAGCTTTTGGTCCAATTCAGATGTCATTCTTGCTGTTGTATTATTTATTTATTTATTGGAATTTTACTTAATGACTTATAAACAAGTCCATCATTAAGCTGTTTATATACAGTTGTCTTCACTTTATTTTGCAGGTTTGTGTGACTTATGGTACAGAGCTTGTGTTTACCCTGGCCGTTTTTCTTCAAATTAAAATATGAAACCACCCCTGCATAAAAATTCACAAAAATAACCCCAGGTGTTAAGTATGATTATACATACATAATAAACTCAGCTTTTTTGGATTTGATGTGTTGATTAGCTTTAAGGGATGCTTTCGACTATGTTATAGCAGGTGAGAGCTGTACTGTCAGGATATCTACTCATTAGCGGCCATTTTAATCTGAACACTTGGTTAGTTTCTTGCGGAGCATAAAAAGTTTGATGCAAGGCTCCCATGCTTATAAACAATATATCAGTAGCTTTTTCTGCGTTGCTTAGCATCAGTTCTTTTTCTTTCACAGTTCTCCTGGTCAAGGGAGTAGCAGTTCAGGTACTTCCAGGCATCTTCGCCATTTATGACAAAGTATAGCTTACAAAGTTAGGCTTTTGTAGTTGAATAGTACCGTCTAGTCAGACTCAATAGAAAAAGAAAATTGCTCCACTTCAGCATTCAGCACAAAAGGCATCCCCGTTCAGCTCATTAACAGAAACAAAACATAACTTCTTTTCTTCAGTTTGAATCAACAATTTAGCAATAACACAATGGCTTTAATTTAATGGTACAACAGAAATACAGCCTTATTTTTCAGATCTTTATTATTTTTTCAGATTTTTAAACAATATCTAAAAGAACAGTTGTACTTTGGAGCTTATCTCTGCTAATGGTTAGAAATCACTCCTCTAGCTTGTTGTACCTGCCTTAAGAGTTCCAAAATACAGCCCTTCAAACAGAGGCAGCTTTCCAGAATCACTTAACAGTTTTTCAGAAAGTAAAATACAAGACTTTTCCTTAAAATGTCTTCACACACTTCACAGACTTATGCTGGATTCCACACTGGACTTCCTCACACATAACCATTTCATTGTAAACACCTGAGTCTGACACAACTTATACCATTGTGCTTAAAAGGAGTCCACCTTTACTATAGTAATACAGGTCAAGCACAGGTGTTATGTAACTGTCTTTGTACAATAATCCTTCTTTATCAGAGCAACAATATACTTATACAGGAAGAAAAGGCAGCATTTTTATTTGCAGTAGTGGCACATTGTCAACTGTGTGTTGCAGGTGTAGAGTAAATTGCTTTGAGAATTAACATCCATGTGCTGCAGCACTGAAATGACTATATAAACAACTGCCTATACTGCAAAATAACGCTTTGCTGCTGCTGTAGTAAAATGACTCTATATAAACAACCGCCTGCTCTGCTAAAGAATGCTTTGCTGCTCCAGTACTGAAATGATTGTATACAACTGCCCGCCCTGCAAAAAAATGCTTTACCGCTGCAACTGTGAAACAACTTTATATAAACTGCCTGCTCTGCTAAAGAATATTTCGGTGCAGTTTGTAAATCATTACTTGAACTGTTTTGTTACATAATTTTGTAAGTTTGTCTATATGGAGAAACTAAACACATAAGCGCAAAAAATAATCATTCTTAAACGCAAAATGAACTGCAGCTTATATATCTAAAGCATAAGTGAACATGAAATCATATACAAAGCATGAATGCATTCAGTAATTATAATATCACTAGATAAACTGCTGTAAAAACAATGACACATAATATCTAACAATGGGAAGAGGTGGCCAAGAACAATGAAGCCACTGGACGGTTGGAAAGAAATAAAATAATTCCATACCTAGAGGTTAAGAAAGTATAGGGAATTATAAATGAAAACAGGAAGACTTATAAATAGATAGAGCATGCATGTGTATGTGTGCGTGTGCGTGTAATTGCATGTGTGATGCATGTGTGTGTGTAATAAAAAGCTCTAGGATGAGGGCACAAACAGGCAACAGTTCTCTGCTAGCCCAATGTGGTCTTACAGATGATGATAGGAGGCTGGCACATGGCAGATCAACTGTACAGATACATTTTCTAGCAAAGGAGGAGCAAACAGATCAATACTGAGTGTGGAGAGAGAAGAACAGATAAGAGTATGAATCAGGAAGGAATCCTGAATGAACCCTTAATTTCTACATTTAGACAGGAAAGAAAAGGCAGGACTTCTGCATGAGACATAGAAGCATCTTTGGATGAGGACAGATGGACAGCAGGAAAAGTGACTGAAGACATACATATAGATCCTTAGGAGAAATAAGGCACAATGTCTGGATGAGATTGCTCAAAGTGCGATAACAGAAGTTGTGATAGTATTTGGTTATATGAGTTTCATTAGGAACCGGAGTGGTACTGCAGTATTGCAGGTTAATAATTTTGGTTCCAGTTGAAACAGTTTGTTATAAGATTGGCAGCCTTACTTTATTTGCTCATAGTATAGTACTAGACTAATTCCCCTGAAAGGCTATTTTAAGTCAAGCCAATAAACTGAAGTCAGAATCAAACCTTATACCCTGTGGCTATAAGGTGAAGACTTTAAGCATTATGCCAAGCCACCCATTGCTCTTTCCCTTGCCAGTGGTTAACAGCGTGGGTTCAGTTAGAGTTATACTTTCAGTCCAAAATATTCCAGTTCTGTTGCTCAATACCTTATCATGTGGGCAATGAGATGTGAAGGCAGAGAGTCTGAACTTCAGTACGGATGTTACCCCGCCTCCCTGGAACTTGGTAGGAAAATTAAGTTGTACGGGGATGAATACTAAAATGGAGAAAGCCATAAGATTATGGCCGAAAGCAGAAACAGACAATAATTTTCTGAAGAAATACAGTATGGAATGGTGTTTTACATGGCCTTACCCTATAATTGGTTCCATTAACATATCTCTTTCAGGCGTCAAACTCAGATGAAACACCATTTGTATTCTGACCACACAACGATTGCTACTATAGTCACAAACAGAAAAACAGGTCCTTGGAGATTTAGGTGGCTTCATTTCTGACTGGGCAGTCACTATTTAATGTGAGAAACCCAAAGAAAACATGCATTCTTTATAGCTGATCATAAGCAGGACAGCAGAATAGGAAAACTGATTGGGTGATTGGGTTAATCATGCTGTCCAATATGCAAAAGAAAGTATAAAATTAGGGTGCTGGGGTACAGAGTGTGGATTCCAGAGGTACAATGTAAAAAATAAATGGTAAAAAAGTCAGTTATGATTTTGAGATGCATGATACAAAGGGTAGATTAAAGAGATGTTGACGAGAACATATCAGTGTGTGTGTGTTATACAGATCTGCTGCAATCATGAAGGGAATAAAAACCTAGACAGCCATGGAAACATTAAAAGAGAAAGACGATATGGTCCGCATGCTTACACAGACATACATGCTTTTGATGAAGAAGGCTGTGGGTTCTACTCCCACAGTATGTAGATGGATTATTGATGCTATATGTTTGATTATCTGAATAGTCTGATTACCTGAACTACCATAGATACCAATTAGTTTGGATTATCAATGCTCTACTGTACATATTATATGAAAAAATGGAAATTAAATCGAAGTGTGTGTCTTACTAGATATGATGGATCAAAAGAAGAGGTACTATTCACTAAAAGTGAAAAGTTCAAGGAAGAAATGTTCCTTTCCATTCTGGCCTCTCTTATCTTTGAGCTGGCAAAACATGCAGAAGCTTATTCATTGATTGGGAATCTGCTTTCCTTCTTCAGTGAGTTGAAAACAATTTGTTCTTATGAACTAAATGAAAAGTGTGAAAATCTGGCTAACGTGTATCACAAAGACCTTGAGTATGCTGACCTTTTAAATGAACGTGTTCATCTCAAGCACTACATTGCTGTTGGTGAACATTGTGAGACTCTTCCTGCACTGTACAGAAAAATAATATTGGACAACTTGAAATCTGTTTTCCAATGTTGAAACTGCACTGAGAGTATTCATGTGTATGATGGTATTCAACTATGCAGGAGAACGTTCTTTTCCAAGATTGAAACTTATAAAAAATCAGCTTTGCAGCACAATGGGGCAACAGTGTTTGAACTGGCTTTCACTTAGGTATATGAAAAATGACATCCTCAAGAACCATTGACTTCAAGTCAAATATAAAGCAATTCTGTGCAAAGAAATTTTGCAAACATTTATGTTGAACACTTGATTAATAATAAATATTTCATAATAATTTCATACCGTGCCATTCTGTATGGTTTACTAGCTGTAATATCATTAATTTGTTGAAATGTTTGTCTTTTTCAAGGCTCATGTTATTTTGTTCAAATGTTTATGTTGACTAATCATTGGTGTACAGCATGTTTTTAATGTTGAAACACTGACTTTGTGGGCAGTATCACTAGATATATGTTTAATTTTATCAGCCATTTTCATTTTTAATTCTGTGAGTCATTGCACAGGTAGGGGCCCCAGTGCACTGTTTTGCCTGGGGCCAATAATTCTGTTAAGACAGCCCTGGTGAAGTCTACAGGTTTTTCTCATGTCTGAGTATTTTCTCTGGTTACTCTACTTTCCATTCTTCACCCCAAAACATACTGAGAACCCTATAGTTTTCACATAACTTCTACTTACCATTATGTCCTGCATCACTGATGAAAGATTGGAGGGGCAAATACATTTACTTGCTAACAAATTAATTAATTGTTATACATATCATACATGAAACATAAATGCTATCTAAAAGATGGGATAATAAACTCTTGAAACTTCTGAAGCAGTTGTACAAGATAAGCCACCAGATGGAATAAAGCATACTTAAACTACAAATAAATAAAGTGTACAAATAAAGGCAATGATTACATTTTAAGAATATATAGAACAACAATAAAATAATAACAGAGAGGATTAGTATGTGTGCTGTGGTGCATGCGTAATGTACTGAGCTCTATAGTCTGTATACTTAGGTAGGGGTTTTGTTCTCACTGCAGACATGTGTGCGTGTGTGTGTGTGTGTGTGTGTGTGTGTGTGTGTGCGTACGTGCGTGCATGTGCGTGTGTGTGTGTGTGTGTGTGTGTGTGTGTGTGTGTGTGTGTGTGTGTGTGTGTGTCTCTACTCAGCAGAGTAGATGTACTATCCTACAGTTACTTCTCCAATGGTAGGAGTTGTTAGCCTTTATTGGGAGAATGGTATAACTATTAAGGTGTTTACCTTACATACATATAGTGCAGGGTTTCATTTTCACATGGGGAAATTGGCTAGTCTTAAAATTGCCCACAAAAGCAGCTAGCCTAGTACTAACCTATGAGTGAGTCAGCATTCCTACCTGAATTATTAACCAGCTTATTATGTGTGTGACATGGATGCTAAGAAACTTAACATCCATATCAAGAACATATAATATTAGGTAAGGATCAGTGAATTGATCATAGTTTTTTGTAGTACATGGAGCTTTTTATGCTTCAGCTACTATTTGTTACAGAAAAAAGGCTAAGCTTTTTACCAGCTTTCAAAGTCATAAAGCACATAGCGAGCACTGTCAGGAAGGCAGCATGACACAGTACCTTTTGTTTACACTGACCTTCTAATGCCTCTCAACTCTCCAAACTTTTGCAGAATGTCTAGATTTTTGCCTCATGTTTGGTCTGTTCCTTATAAAATCTGTGGTTTTCAGACAAATTACTGAGCAAGTAATTAATAAAATAATGAAAGAGATTTAAGTTTCAGACTTTGTATCCTTCTGAAAATGTAGGGAAATACACATCCTATTATTCTAGTAACTTTATAAGTTTATAACAGGAAGTCAGGGACACAGTATAGGAATGGTCAGCAGACAGACACAAATCAGTAATTCTGCCATTGTCATTTGCTGGTTAGTACTGGCAGATTTTAGTGCCTAGCCCGAGACCCAGCCTTAACAACTTATGTAGAGGGTGCTTAATGTTTGTTAAGGATGGGTCTCGCTCCACTCTAGTGCTTCCCTGATTTGCCTGTTTCTGAAAATTGGAACATAATCACCACATTCCATGTTCTACATATTTATTATACATTGCATACAAAATTAAAGATATTTGAATAACCTTTTGTAATTTTTTTCATGGTTCCTGGAAGATGATGGAGGGGATGGGAAAATGAGATGCAAAGAACAGGAATTAGTAAAATTAAAAGTAGGAGCAAAAGCTACCTTGTCCTTGAGATAAGCGTGGGTGCTAACTCCAAAGGGTGAAAGTTTGCCATAGTGTCTGTTATTAGGACAGAGAGCTTTCCAGGATTTAGGTCCCATGCCTAAGAATGCAAGGTTATTAAAGTATATGTATAAAATAATGGCATGATCTCCAATTGATCTCAGGTTTGGGGAGCAATTTTGAAGTAAGTCAGAAAGGTGCTGATAATTGTTATGATTTTAAAGATTATAATCAGAAGAAGATGGTTAACTCTGTAACATAAAGATAGGTAGGTACAGTGGGGTATGAATTTTGGAAATGGCAGGATGACTGCTCTATATCCTTAAGTCTAACTCCTCACACATTACCCACTCGATAGGCCTAAGTCTAATATGCAACATCAAGAAAACCTGCTGGAGAGACAGTTTGCCTCCCAGAGGCTGCCCTCTCTCTGGAATAGACTTCACATACATGTCAAAAAGAGTACCTCACTGACTCTCTTCAAGCGCAACCTGGATGAGTGGATGGGAAACTATAAATTTGTCCCAGGGGTTCCACCTTTGTTCCATTGACAGGGGAAAAGGTGTTGACTGAGAGTTCTTTTTTGGGGATAAACTCTTGGCTAGAGTTGTAAGAACCCCAGGGCCATTAGCCTAGTAACCTCCTATGATCCTACAAAGCAACAGATATTACTAGTAATAATTTAAATGATGTTTTGTTTTTTCATGTAGGATATGGCAAAAAGTAGGAAGCAATTTCTGAAATGGGGTTGAAGAAATCTCTTCATTATGAATACATGCTCTAGAAAGTTTGGCTGATTTTAGTTTTCATAATCAGAGGTGTAGCTAGGGTGGAGCAAAAGAGGGAGCTACCTCTGGCATAATGCATTAGGGAGCATATGATCCTGTCAGCCAGCAGTGCATTATTGGCATTCATTTCTGTACTAGCATTTCTGAATATATAGAAATGGTTGTGAATACTACCTGTGTAGTCAGGACTGAAGCGCTTCATTGCTTTGTGTGTGGCATAAGTTGTAGTATGTGCCATTTGCTACAAATGTAACGAGCAGATTACTGTGTGTAGTCAGGACTGAAGCGCTTCATTGCTTTGTGTGTGGCATAAGTTGTAGTATGTGCCATTTGCTACAAATGTAACAAGCAGATTACTGTGTGTAGTCAGGACTGAAGCGCTTCATTGCTTTGTGTATGGCATAAGTTGTAGTATGTACCATTTGCTACAAATGTAACAAGCAGATTACTGTGTGTAGTCAGGACTGAAGCGCTTCATTGCTTTGTGTGTGGCATAAGTTGTATGTACCATTTGCTACAAATGTAACAAGCAGATTACTGCAGTTTCAAAACCAGGAAGTTTTTAAAGCATTTTTTATTTGTATTTCCTGAAGTACGAGACCATTTTTATTTATTTATTTATTTTTATCCTGCAAATTGGATTTGAAGGGTAGCTAGCTTGCATTTCATATAAGGGTTACCAAATTGGTGAATACCACCTCTTTTTTTACTCCTCAGCTTAAAGTCAAGGGACACAGATTGGTTAGAATGGATCTGGCTTGCTCCTTATGTGAGAAGTGCCAAATTGGAGAATGGCACTGGATGCTAGTTACACCAGTTACAGCTCTACTAATAACATTAATGTGTGATGTTACCTAGAGGGTTAGGACTACATAACATTAATGTATGATGTCACTCAGAAGGTTAAGACTAAATAACGATTAGGACTAGATAACATTAATGTACGATGTCACTCAGAAGGTTAAGACTAGATAACGATTAGGACTAGATAACATTAATGTATGATGTCACTCAGAAGGTTAAGACTAGATAACGATTAGGACTAGATAACATTAATGTAAGATGTCACTCAGAAGGTTAAGACTAGATAATGATTAGGACTAGATAACATTAATGTATGATGTCACTCAGAAGGTTAAGACTAGATAACGATTAGGACTAGATAACATTAATGTACGATGTCACTCAGAAGGTTAAGACTAGATAACAATTAGGACTAGATAGCATTAATGTATGATGTCACTCAGAAGGTTAAGACTAGATAACGATTAGGACTAGATAACATTAATGTATGATGTCACTCAGAAGGTTAAGACTAGATAACGATTAGGACTAGATAACATTAATGTACGATGTCACTCAGAAGGTTAAGACTAGATAACAATTAGGACTAGATAGCATTAATGTATGATGTCACTCAGAAGGTTAAGACTAGATAACAATTAGGACTAGATATTAATGAATGGTGTCACCTAGAAGGTTAGGACCAGATAACATTAATGTATGATGTCACCTAGCGGGTTAGGACTAGATAGAAGGCCTGTGTTTCTGAAGGTAAGAACAGCTATGAAGGAATGATTTTTGATAGGCAAAGAAATTGTTTGCATTTGGGACTGATTTAAGTATAGCCACGGTAGGAACAAAATGCCTCAAGTTTTTATTTCAGTTTAATGAGAGATGGTTGTCCTCCAGTGAGGAGTGAAGCTTGGAAAGATACTGAACAAGTGCATAAATTGCAGTTTTGGTGAAAGGCTCACAGTGAGTAAAGTCAGTCTTGTCAGTACACATAAGGGGAAAAATAGAAGGAGGTTAAATGGGATTGAAGTTATGAAAAAGGAAAATATAAGCATTCCAAGTCCAGGGCCTTGAGGGATCTAGAAAGAAGTGGGGCAGGAGATGAGATGTTGGAGTTGATTTTGTCATAGATCTATTAGGCAGCTAGCAAACCAGTTTGCAGCCTTAGTGGGAAAACTGTCTGATTAGGAATTTATTTATTTATGTGTGCATGTAGGTAAGTATGTGTGTGTATCAGGGCAATGCATTGATCAGCAGTGATCATTTGCAAGGCAAGCCCAGGTACCATAATCCCATTGAAATATTTAGAGCATACAGCTAGACAAATAAGTAAATAAACCAGTGGAAACACAGAGTAAACATTATACAGCATACAGTCCTCATAAGGTGCTATAGAATACTAATAATGAAAGATCAAACAGTAAAGACAATAGGATAATTTAATTTTAAAGTAGTAAAGTATAAAATATGACACAAGAAAGGATTAAGATGCCTTTGTGACAGTAGATACATTTGCTGCCCTAGCAAGTGATGTAAAGTAGTTAGGTGAGAAAATGAAAGGGTAGTGGAAGTTAAGAGAAGAGGGAGTGGTGGAGAATGAAAATGAACAGAGGGAGGCCTGGGTACACTGAAGGAGAGATGGGGTGAAGGTGCAGTAGTGGTTTTGGGTGGTAGAGACAGAGGAGAGATAAGATGACATAAGGTAGAGGAGGATTTGGGGAGGTGAGGATTGTACATGTTTGGATTACTTCAGAATAATTCTTGAGTTGTGGAGATCAGAAGAGAGAAATAGATAATGTGCCCAGCTTAGAAGTGAGAACATTTTACATGTAGTTTGAGGTACGTAAGGAGTCACACTGTTAGTAAAGATTTAAAGAATCAAAAGCCATCTTAGAGCCTTGAATGAAGGGGGTACCAGAGAGAAAGCCTTGGTCCACAGCTGTAGGAATGAAATATGTTAAAGAGAAAATAATAGTTTGGGTATTTGTAACTGATGTGAAAACTTGCAGTAACCTAAACACAGTGTAATATTCTCAAGAAATCCAAAGGCATGGAGAAAAACAACCTTCCCTAAAATTTTATTCAGAGGAGGCAAAAGAAAGATAATAGGAAAGTTAGTTATACTGAAGAAGGAGGAGTGGAGTCTGAATTGGGAAGGGAAAATTATTTGTTTAGTTTCATTACTTTGGGATATAACCACAGCACAGAGACTGATTAACAAGTGATATAGTCTATGCAAAGTTTATGGAACCAGGAGAGGAAAGAGTGTTAGGGATACTAATTAGAATTTGGCAGTTTAATTTATAGAAATGTTTAAGATGCTGTGTCCTAATAAATGGATCAGGTTTATTAAGAAATTGAAAGGCAGATAATGATAGGAAGGATTTACCCATGGTTGTTGTGGTTTAGTCATGAGGGTGAATCCCAAGTGACCAAAGAAAGCCAACCATGGGTAAATCTAATATTACCCACACCCAGCCATGGATTATTGCTATTATGCAATGACATTATTTAAAAAAGAAGTTACTTACATTTCTTAAATAATGTCTTTGCATAACAGTGCCATAGTGTTCTTTCATGTTGTATCTGGATTCTGTCTTTTGATGATTTACTGCTCATGTGTGTGGAACGGGTCTATATTATAAGCTCGAAGGTTGACAACATCGAACATGATATGGTCGATGTCTTCAATCATCAAACTGATAATAACAACTTCCCAAAAAAAAAAGACAAACGTACCCTAACAGGTTTAAGCAGGGGGGGCAAGCCCCCCTGCACCCCCCAGACCCCCTGCTACTTAAATATACTAACTCCGAGACCGCACTACATTGCAGTATATGGAAATCTCCCCTTATGGAGACTTCCATTTACACATTCGACATTCTCAGCATTTGCTATTCTCGTATCGACAATATCGGATTCTATATTGTCAGCTTTCGAGAATATACAATAGACTCATGTGGAACTTAAGTTCCCATGCTTACACAGTACATCAGTGCTTTAGAAAGCATGCAGCATAGAAAGGAAGATCTCCATTGCTATTTTTTGGGAAAAAAAAGTAACCTCCAGACAATTCAGAGGTATGAGAGAGATGGGGAAAAATACAAGGAAAATCAGGTATGTTGCTTTGTTTTTGCAGAACGTACCTGGTTTTACTTGTATTTTCTCTGCTGTCTTATGTACCTCCCAAACATTTATTTCAAGAAATGTAGACAAAGCATAAATAAAGATGGGGACCAATTGTTAATTTTGCTCTTATAAACTTAAACATCTGAGAGAATAATTGTGCATTGTCTGAAGGAAAGAAAAGTCTGAAACTGAAATGCATGTCATTATTTATTGACTTTGTTCCTCAGTGATTTGTTGGAAAACCAAAAATTTCACTAAATAATGACACGATTTTCAGTTTCAGACTTACTTTTCTTAAATCTAATGGCTGTCTGACATATACCAATAGAAAAAAAAGTCTAGCTGCTCAATGGTACTTTAGCAACTGGACGTTTTTCTGTTGGTATATGCTCAATTGGGCTGTCCAATCAGCATGCTTGTTTTTGAATGTTAATGGCTAGTTATTGTATAATACAAAAGATTAGATATTATAATATCCCATAGAGATTTCAATGGCTTCTATAGCTGTTTCATTTCAAATGACCTAGACAAATGTATATGCTTGGGGAAAAAAGCATTCATCAGCAATGTTACATCAAATTATAGATCAAAGAACACACAATAAGAAATAAGATAATAATACTCAAACTGCACTAAGTAAAATTATGCCTCTTTAGCACACAGAAATAACCTAAATTATACCCTTAAGATCAAATGTCGCATCTCCCAAACCCTATCCTCATTTTCATCTCAGCTCGACCCAATCATTTTGAATAGAAAGTAAAATTAAAAATGACTCTTTCCCAACTCGTCTCTCTCAGAGGCATAGTTCTGATAGATCATATCATCTACAGTACTGGGACTTATTCCTTTCTACATGATCTATCTCAAATACTGTGACCTGCACAAGAAGAGAAATACAAGTTTTCCATAATTTCTAACTCTCCACAAGAGACAGACTACAAGGAAATATGGACATCTGACCCATTATGCTGCAAATTACACTTCATCTTCCACTGTCCATGTATGTGGTTCGAAAAAAGTTCATCTTGCCTGAATCAATCCAGTACACCTTTCATGGAAAAAAAAGATTGACAAAAATCTGCTTAATAGCAACATGAAAAAATAAAGACAAATTTGTCAGATAAATCAACCAGTGAAACAATCTCTACAACAAGTCCATCCATCCATCATCCCCTTCTTCTCATTTTTCCACTTGGGTTCAGGGTAGACAGATTCTCCTTCTTCCGCAATATGACTTGTTCTGCATATAAAATATTAAATACGGAAATGAACACCCCTTGAGTCACTACTCAGCAGTAAACTGCTTATGATAAGGAGCATGCAGTAATAAATGGCATTGGATTAAGCAACCCATCTGCCATCTGCCACAGAAGAATAAAACATGTGACTGGCTTCATACCTGTACTGAAAATGCCCCAACTAATGCATAGATGGTTGAAAACATTTGGCATAATCACAACGATTAATAAGCTATGTAACACAATGATGTACTAGTAAGCTGGGTTAAATGATGGCCTCATTTACACAGTTAACTTACTGTTTGTTCTATATTATCCCCTCTTATGTATAATTGATGGTTTAGTCAGTTTTTGCTTCAGGTCACTTAGTTTGTTGTTTGTATATTTCATCTGTAGCTCATCATTTAGCTCTGAACTGTATTTATTATACTTTTAAAAAGTAATATTTTGTTGAAGCACCTTTTAATTACAGCATTCAGTCTTCTTGGGTAGGAGTCTATCAGCATGGGACATCTTGACTTGGCAATATTTGCCCACTCTTCCTTGCCAAAGCGCTCCAAATCTGTTAGATTGCGAGGGCATCTCTTGTGCACAGCCCTTTTCAGGTCACCCCACAGATTTTCTATTGGATTTTGGTTTGGGCTCTGGCTGGGCCATTCCAAAACTTTAATTTTCTTCTGATGAAGCCATTCCTTTGTTGATTTGGATGTATGCTTGGGGTCATTGTCATGTTGAAAGGTAAAATTCCTCTTCAGTTTTCTAGCAGACGCCTGAAGGTTTAGGGCCAAAAGTGACTGGCATTTGGAACTGTTCATAATTCCCTCCACCTCCGCTAAAGCCCCAGTTCCAGCTGAAAAAAGCAACCCCAAAGCATGATATTGCCACCACGAGCTACTGTGAGGATGTTCTTTTGGTGATGCAAAGTGTTATTTTTGTGCCAAACATACCTTTTGGAATTGTGCCCAAAAAGT
This sequence comes from Protopterus annectens, assembly GCF_019279795.1. Classification (NCBI taxonomy): domain Eukaryota; kingdom Metazoa; phylum Chordata; order Ceratodontiformes; family Protopteridae; genus Protopterus; species Protopterus annectens. The sequence continues at coordinate 1,871,698,445 of NC_056729.1, read as the reverse complement.
TCAGCCTTGGTCTCATCAGACCATAACGCATTTGCTCACATGCTTTTGGGAGACTTGATGTATTGTTTTGCAAATTTTAGCTGGACCTGGATGTTTTTCTGTGTACGAAAAGGCTTATGTCTTGCAACCTTACCCCATAGTCCAGACATATGGAGAATATGGGAGATTGTTGTCACATGTAATACACTACCAGTACTTGCCAGAAAGTCCTGCAGCTCCTTCAGTGTTGCTGTAGGTCTCTTGGCAGCCTCCCCTTTCCAGATATCGTCTAGTCTTTTCATCAATATTGGAGGGACATCCAGTTCTTTGCAAGGTCACTGTTGTCCTGTATTTTCTCCACTTTTTTGACTGTCTTCACTGTGTTCCATGGTATATCCAACGCTGTGGAATTTTTTTTATACCCTTCTCCTGACTGGTACCTTTCAACAATGATATCCCTTTGATGCTTTGTAAGCTCTCTGAGAATCATGGCTTTTGCTGTAGCAGGCAACTGTGTAAATGTCAGGAAAATCCTACTAGGATAGCTGAACTTTATTTGGGGTTAATCAGAGTCTCTTTAATTGATGGCAGGTGTGTAACCCAAGACTGAATGTTGTAATTAAATCAAAAGGTGCTTCAATGAACCATTAGTTTAAGGGTGTGCACACACAACAAAATATTAGTTTAAGGGTGTGCACACTTATACAGCGTATTGTATGCTTTTTTTTTTTATTTCTTATACTTTTTCTCCTAGCAGATTTGTTTGTTTTTCAGTTGATTTGTACAGGTTATAGGTTACATTAAAGGTGGAAAAAGTTTTGAATGATTTATTGTGGTCTCATTTTTTTTTATATCGCAAAAAACTGGCATTTTAACAGGGGTGTGTAAATTTTTATATCCACTGTATTTGTACTTCTGCATCTATCTTTGTGCATGTTTGCCTATGTGTGTGTGTGTGTGTGTGTGTGTGTGTGTGCGTGTCTGTGTGTCCGCGTGCTTGCATGCGTGTGTGTGTCTGTGTGTGTGTGCTTGATTGAGTGTGTGTGTGTGTGTGTGTGTGTGTGTGTGTGTGTGTGTGTGTGTGTGTGTGTGTGTGTGTGTGTGCGTGTGTGTGTGTGTGTGTGTGTGTGTGTGTGTGTGTGTGTGTGTGTGCATCTGCAGTATGTATCTATGTTTGTATACATGTTTGCCTATGTTTGTGTGTGTGTGTGTGTGTGTGTGTGTGTGTGTGTGTGCGCGTGTCTCTCTGTTTCTGTATGTGTGTGCGTGTCTATGTGTGTGCTTGAGTGCCGTGTGTGTGTGTGTGTGTGTGTGTGTGTGTGTGTGTGTGTGTGTGCGTGCGTGTGTGTGTGTGTGTGTGTGTGTGTGTGTGTGTGTGTGTGTGTGTGTGTGTGCGTGTGTGTGCATCTGCAGTATGTATCTATGTTTGTATACATGTTTGAATCTGTGTCTGCATGAGAATGTCTGTTTATATGCTTAACAGCTACCAGTGTAGATTCCATCCTAACCACCTTTTCTGCAAAAAAGCAATAAATATGACTGCCTCTAAACTAAGATCCTGAAACAACAGCAGAAGCATTCTTCAATGTAGTAGCACTTACAAGATGAAGCAAAACCATATCCATAAAAAAAATAATCTGTACCCAGTCAAGTGACTTCTCCAAGCCAACTCATTTGACACAACATAGCAATTCATTAGCCTTAAAATGTTTATCTTATATAATACATAGCTACATCTCAAAGTTCTAAAACCTATGGATCTATCAAAAAAGTCATTGCTTCACTGATGTAATCCATTCACTTTCAGAAATTCTGCAAAAAAATACACTCATAAGAAAACATATCACTTATATGAGTATAGCATGTGTCCTAAATAATTTATTTTCTTTAAAATACATCAAACTGTACCCCTCATAAACTATTATATTGGACTTCCTACATCCCATCATTCCTATCAGCAATACACAATTCTCATATAATAGATCAAAATAGAGCAAATCTGTTTGTCTATTTTTAAATGTTTTCTCTTCATTTCTTCTTCCTTTTTTTCTTTCTTCTGAACCCTCCTCACTTTTTCTTTCCCTCCCTCAGAGCCAGTTCATGATCAAGTGGGGTGCTAGGCAGGGTAATGGATCAGGGCCCTCCCTACAACAACCCCCCAGCCATTACAGTGCTCCATTACTTGGCTATTTCTCCCCAGTTACCGTAAACAATGCTCAAGCCTGCCAGTGTGCATACTGTTTTCTTTTTTACTGATATTATGCTACAATCACTAGAGATATTTAAAACTTTTATTTCAAATTTTATAGGACACACACTGATAGCCATTTGCTAAACAAAACAATAGTTTCACAATGCAAACATACTTACATCGAACAGTAAGCTTGTCTGCCCTTGAAGCTCACATTCTTTGAAACCACATTGAAACCAACATTCAAATAAAAAAGCACCTGTCCAGTGGTGGCTTAAGTTGACCTTTGAGCTGTTTTCAAACCATAGGCCCATTGCGCACATTTTAGGGCCACCCTGCTATCCCTAACTAGGGCATCGCACACAGGGTCTATATCACATAGTCGAAGTTTTAAGTTCGAACACCATATGTTTGAGCTTTTTTCCCTTTACTGCACTGTAGCATGGTCTTGGAGTTGGTATAGTTAAAGAGCAGGGGGTTGGGGGTGCAGGGGGCTTGCCCACTGCTTACAAGTGTCAGGTAAGTTATTTCTTTTTTTTTTTTTTTTTGCATTTGAAGTATGACAACTTCGAACATATGGTCTCGACCATATAACGTTTGAAGTTGTCATACTTTGACTATGTGATACAGACCCTCACACACACACACACACACACACACACACACACACACACACACACACACACACACACACACACACACACACACACATCCCTAATCTACTATTGCAGGAATGACCCATTTTCTGCGTTCTTCTGGCAACATAGATCATTTTTTAAAAATTGTGCATTCTGTTTCAATTTAAATGGGCAAGTTTCCTACTAAGACACATGTACATATGCTACTAAGAATGCACTACACATAGGTTCATACCTTTATAGGTGTGTACTAGGCTAATGGCCCTAGAACCTTTACAAGCCTAGCTCATAGAAGTGCCCTGGCATCGTGCCGCCCAACGTTAGTTCCCAGTGCCTCTATCAAGTAGAGCCACTGGAGTGATCCCCGGGGTGAACTTTCTATTTCCCATCCACTCATCATGATTTCTCTTGAAGAGGGCCAGTGAAGTGCTCTGCATGACATGTATGGGAAGTCTATTCCAGAGCATTGGCAATCTCTGGGTTATGAAGCTGTCCCTCCAGCATGTTCTGTTGATTGTGGTAGTGAGGTTGAGGTTTCTGCAGCGTGTGGTGTGGAGGGATTGGGATTTCTTTAGATGTAGCATTTCTAACAGATCTGGGTCAGACATGGCTTTGTAGGTCAAGCAGAGATCGCCTCTTAGTAGACGATATGAGTCAGAGAATAGCTGGAGTTTTTTGAGTCTGTCCATGTACGACATATGTTTAAGGTCTAGGATCCTCTTCATGAGGTACTTTTGTGGCCTTTCCAGCTTTTGCATGTGTCTAATGAGGTACATGCCAAATGTGGCATTATACTCGATGATTGGCCTAATGAGGGAAGAGTAGAGAGCGATGATGACCTCTTTCTTCCTGGATGCAAAATCCTTGGTAATGTGATGTGCCACATAGAAGGACTTTCTGACCACAGTGGCAATGTGCCCAGACATGTATCCTTAAAGAAGAAATGTAATGCATGCAGAGTGCATTCTTATAGAAAAAATATTAGTTTTTGTGGCAGCCCCTTGGCCAGTTGGCTCCCATCCCTGGCTAGTGGGCCTCCCCAAGCTGGGCCCTAGGCGACTGTCTAGGTTGCCTAGTGCTGGATCCAGCTTTGTCTCTTATCATTCCCCCTATCATACCATTTTCCATCTAATTTCCCTATGTCTCCCCTTCATTTTTACATGTATTTATTTTGCAAATAATAATATTGAACTGTTAATTTCTGTAACTTATATATATATATATATATATATATACATACATATATATTTATATATATATATATATATATATATATATATATATATACATACATATATATGCACACACACATATATTTCTGCCTTTTAAGAAGTATTATGAGTGTATGTTTATTCATTTTTGTCATAACTTTGTAAGCCAGGGCTGAACCTGAAAAGTGTCCCTAAGGATGAGTCTGCTACCTATGTTGACAAATAAAAAAGCAAAGAAACACACAAATAAACAAATAAATAAAACACCTGTTAGAGTCCCTCAAGATCACCTAGCTACATCCATTCCCACAAGGTTATTCTCTCTCTCAGTACTTACCTTTACCACTTCCACCTCTCTTTTCCTCGAACCTCCTCAAACTCCATGTCACATCACACAAACCCTTAAAGGAGGCTTGAGAGTTTCCTCTGATACACACTATATTTAAGTTGCTGTCAGGGAGTAAGATGCCAACCCATAGCCAGCCTTGCACCGTGTGTGTCTACCCTGAATCAGACATAATGCAGTTTGATATCTCCAGCAGGGCCATAGACAGCACCCTCCTCCATACAGCCATCATGAAGACGGGAGTGTGATCTGTTGTCTTAAACACAGAGGATGATAATCAGGTCTCCAATCATCTGCCATCTTAAATGTAGAGACTTACGATGGGGTCTCCAGTCATGTTACCTCTCATACAGAGCCTTATGATCAGGTCTCCAATCATAACTTATCTTATAGGTTCATAGGTTCATAGGTTCATAGGTTAGTACTAAGCTAACTGCCCTTGCGAGCCATTTTAAGCTTAGCCAATCATCGCTTGTGAGACTCAAACCCTGCACCTTGTGTTTGTAAAGCAAACACCTTAACCATTAGGCCACCCTCCCTTCCTATCTTATATACAAAGCATTATTATCAGGTCCGCCATTATTCATTTATTTATTTATTTTACAGTTTGTTCACCAGGATAGTCCAGTGGGCTGAGAAGAGCCCATTTTCAATGGAGTCCCGGGGAGAAAAGCTCTGTAAGAAATTACACAATTTTGGAAAATCCATAACAAATGAATAGTACAGTAATAAGGTACAGACATTATATAGATGTAATCAGATGCAATCATACAGAGCATTATGATGAGGTCACCAATAATATGCTATGCTGCATACACAGCATTATGATTTGGTCTCCAATCATAGCACATCTAGTTATTCATTTGTGAGATGGAGGCCAAGAAATTCACCTTGAGAATGAAGTTCACAAGGTGAATCTTGACATCCATGTCAAGAACACGTGATAAAGGCTAAGAGTCAATGCCTTGATTACATTTTTTTATTGCATAGAGCTTTAATTGGAGCTTTAATGTATGACAGCCACCACAAATCCAGAAGCACCAGCCCCAAGGTAACCACAATGCACCTGGAAGTGATGAATAGTACATCTGAAAAGAATAAGCCTGCTGAGATGTGGAGCTCTGTAGCAACAATGTGATTGCTGCTGTACGTAACACATTCTTGAAACAACTGACTATCCCCCAACTGTTTAATGCAGTGACCTCTCTAGTTCAGCCACCTTTTCAGAGACAAACTTTATTCCCTTCACCAGAGATCCTTTCCAATTATCTCCAGTTTGTTCAAATGTAGCCAAAAATTGATTAGTAACTAACACACTTCAAGAACTTTTCAAACCTGGAGCAACAGACAAGTATAAATGGAAAAATAATCCAAGATTTAAAAGAAAAAAATAGATTCTCGACTATTAGAAATCTGACAAATAAAGCAGCATGCTGTCACAAAACATGTTTTTTACTTCAACAAGCAACCATGTTTCATAAGCTCAAACTTTTCTGAAATCTGGTAAATAATGCCACTGGATGTCCCTCAACTCAAATAGCTCTGCACATGAAATTAATACCTACTCTAGTAATTTCTCCCTCTAAATTCTTGCATGAACTTAACCCCGCTCCTGCGTCTTCAAATATTGCATCACTCCTTTCAGAATTTCATCTTTACACTTTTACTACTGTTCTTTTCATAACTTCACAGATTTACACAAAGCTAATAACCTCCTGGGCCCTCTTTAGCCTAGCTATGCATCCCAAATGTATCTGATAAGTTTAGGGATCTTAAGTTTATTCTAAGGGATATATGTATACTAGGACTTGGACAGTGGTCAAACATTTACAGGCTGACTCTCTCCATTAACAACTACAACAAAATAGCCAAATTAGCTAAACATCTACCCCATAGATCACACCGCTGTAAGTCCTCACAGGAACTAAACTGGATTGAACTTCCTAATCCACTATCTCTGTCCTCGCTAACCGCAGTCAGCTCCATCATTTGCCAACTGGATAACTGTCCCACTCTCAAAGACCTAGTCCAAGCTAATATTAACTGTAGAACCCTAAGATTTCCTGATAAACCTCTTCTAAAAGCCACAAAGTCCAAAAACTCCTCTGGAGATTCCCTGTTCTCCCACAAAGTGTCCAAAACCTGCAACACAATCCCACAACACATACTAATCACCAGAAATACTTCAAAATGTAAGCTACTCCTCAAGGAACACCTCATCAACCACTGGCAATGTTCCTGCACATCTCCAGGATGTCCATACTTTCTTCATCCTTTTTACTTCTCAGGTACTCTCCCGCTCATCAACAATACTAACTACTTTCAGACCCATCTTAAAGTTACTCACTTAGTAACCCTATAAATTATTACCCTTTTCTAACTGCTGAGATGTTATCTAACAATCACATTGTGTTTCACAACGTTCTGAAAAAAATTCTACATCTGCCTTTATTTTTTATTCTCTTTCTTGCTTCATGTACAACAATTCTTACTTCCTAAACTATAGTCTGTGGGGGTAATTTAATAAAGCCTACATGGATTTCTTTTTCCCATGCAGGCATAGTGGCATGGAGCTTACATCGATGTAAACAGATGTGTGATTCAGTAAACAGAGCTGAGGAGAATGCACAAGAATGCCAACATGGTGTAAGCAGATGTGTGATTCAGTAAACAGATCTGAGGAGAATTCATGAGAAAGCCAACACGTGAAGATGTAAGCAGATGTGAGCAGATGTGCAGTTTAGTAAACAGAGCTGAGGGGCGTGCAAGAGAATGCCAACACGGAAGTGTCAGTGGTATACAAATTACCTCATAAGCAGGTGAATTGCATGCAAATGAGGGTAGTAGTGTAATCCGGCAACCAGACAGGCAGTCCTGCAGACCCAGTGTTGGTGTCCGAAGTGTACATGGAAGAATTTCATCTACAAGATTTTAAACAGACAATAGGGGCTGTAAAAATGCTGATCTTGTCTCCTGAACCTGATTGACTTCTTTTAATCAGTCTCCAGAGCTGTGGACGAGGGTAAGGCAGTCCACACAGCCTATCTGGACCTCGCCAAGGCCTTTGACACCATCCCCCACTCTGGAATCACAGATAAATTTACTAAGCTGGGCATTAATCCCTATGTCACTCAATGGGTTGCCAACGGGCTTACTGACAGAACCCAGAATTTCAAAGTAGCCACTCCAAATCCATCTCCAGACAAGTGACAAGTGGAGTACCTCAGGGTTCAGTCCTGGGACTGCTCTTGTTTGACATCTACTTCTCTGAAGTACAGGTCAACACTAACAGACTCTGGCTTACAAAGTTCGCAGATGGCTGCAAACTGGGAGCCATTTTGGAATCCCCAAATGATGTGGATATTCTGCAAAAGGGCCTTACAGAAACAGATGCTTGGTGCCCGAGCCATGGGCTCAAGCTCAATACCAAGAAGTGTATAGTTATTCTCTTTGGGAAAAAACATGTACCCATGAATTACCACATAGGTGGCAGTACACTAAACACTGAAAGTGTGATAAGAGACTTAGGGACACAGGTGGACAGTGGTCTCACCTTCGATAACCACATCGCCACAACAGTCAGGAAATCCTTCTATGTGTCACACCTCATTACTAAGGGCTTTTCATCAAGAAAAAAGGAGGTCATTGTCCCACTGTACTCATCCCTCATTAAACCAGTTGTAGAATACAATGCCCCATTTGGTATGCACCTCTCAAGACATCTGCAACAACTGGAAAGGCCGCAGAAATACCTCACTAAAAGAATCACAGGCCTAAAGCAGGTACCCTATGCTGACCATCTAAGAAAACTCCAGCTATACTCTGTCACATATCGTCTACTCAGAGGCGATCTCTGCTTAACATACAAGGCCATGTCAAACCCAGAGCTGTTGGACATGCTACACTTAAAAAAATCTCAATCTCTCAGAGCCACACACTCCAGGGTTCTAAACCTTGTCATCACAATGAAAAAAACATGCTGGAGGGATAGGTTCCTGACCCAGAGACTCCCCAGACTCTGGAATAGACTGCCCATATATGTCAAGCAGAGCACCTCTTTGATCCTCTTCAAAAGAAACCTTGATGATTGGATGGGAGATAGGAAATTCACCCCGGGGATCATGTCAGTCGCCCTGCTAGACAGGGTTCCAGGGAAGCAAATATTGTGGGAAGAAATAGCCAGGGAATTGTTATGGCTAGGCTTGTATAGGCTCTAGGGCCAATAGCCTGGTAACAATCTATGAACGTATGAACCTATGAAATAACATAACAGACACAGATATGTGCAAAACTATGCACTGTATGTCCAAAACATAATGGAAATTAATGTAAAATATTTAATAATCAGGTTATGTTTCATGGCGTGCTACAGTGTACAAACAGGCTGTTATGTAAAAAATAAAAATGAAAACTTGTAAAAACAAAAATTATTAGTATTTGAGAATAATGCATTATAGGACCTTGGATGAAGTATGTACAATGGTAGACTGCTGTGGTTGCTAACAGGGGAGGGCCTGGAATAGTGTAGTTTCCAGGCTGTGTGCATGAATTCTGTGCAAATGAGCTGGGGTTACTGTATAGCAAAAATGGGTATCCATGCCCGCAGATCCCATCTGTGTAGGCAGAGAACCATGTTGGTGACCACAGAAGAGGTACCTGATATCAGAAGGGGGTGTATCTGTATTCTTTTACCTGTTTGCGCTGTGGGCCACTAAGGTCAGCAGGGAGGTATATATAGTGCCTGCTACGCTTTGTTTACATCTGGGGCATGTGTTTCAGTGGATTTGAGCATGTTTGAGCAGTGTGCCACTGTGCTGAGTGTTCACACTCATGAGGGGTGTGTCTCTTGACTGCTCAGCATTGTTTATCCCTGTGGCACTGGTTTGCGTGCCGCCCTGCAGTGCTTAACAAGGAAGGCTGTCAAAAAAAAAAAAAACAATTGGCTGAGAAAGCCAATCATATATAAATTATGGATAACCCCTGTTCCACTTAAAGTGGGCCAATTAAACCCCTTAATGATGTACTTGGCAGGTGGAATGTATCATAGGTAACCAAACAGACTGCACCTATAACAGAATACTATAAAGGTTGCATACATCCTACAATCTGATTTCACCTCCATACTCTGCACCAGTGGAGTACAAATGTGAAATTTTTAACTAAAGCAATGCTAGGGGCTGCTGCAGCTCTGCTACATCTGTATGTGCTAGATGATGAAGTCAACGCTGCTGGTGCTGCTGACAATATGCCAAGACAGAGAAGGAGAACAGTGTTCAGGCCAAGGCATAACCTTCCAGGAGCTACATGAGCTGGTGATTGTAGAGTGCTACAGGGTGGGCATGGACATACTACAAGAACTCACTGAGATCTGAAGCCCCCAACTCAGACCCAGAGCCAACAGAGGGGAACCCATTCCAGCGGAAACAAAGGTACGTGTAGCCCTTAGAATACTAGCTACAGGCACTTTCCAAAAAACAACTGGGGACATGATGAGGGCCTCACAGGCATCAGCATCCAGGGTACTCCACCAGTTCCTAGATGCCATGTTATCACATGCCTCTGAGGAGAGGGCTTGCAGTATGCAACTCTTCTACCATGTAGCACACTACCCTGAGGTACTGGGTGCCACAGATTGCACTCATGTACACATCAAGACACCACTTGGTGAGGAGGGTAGAATATTTGTCAACCACAAGGGGTATAACCCCCATTAACTACCAGGTTGTGTGCAATGCCCAGGGAATTATCATTAATGTGTGTGCTGGCAGCCCTGGTAGTTATCATGACTCTTATGCCTAGTATGCATCACAGCTGTACCAGATGTTTACTAGGGGGACATCCCGTATGGCCATCTACTGGGGATGCTGGCTATGCACTGAAACTGCAGATGATGGCACCCATCAGAAATGCACACACCTACTGAAGAATGCCATAATGAGGCACATGCACAAACTAGGAACATCATAGAGCATGTGTTAGGCTGCTCAAGTCACAGTTCCCGTGCCTCGATATATCTGATTGAGCCCTCCAGTACTCTTCAGCCACATGTGCACAGATGTTCACAGTATGTGCCATTCTACACAATATGATCCTGTGGAAACAGCTGTGGCAGGATCAGCAAAGGGAAGGGATACACAGCCCCCCACCAGTGCCTTGGTCCCCACAGCCACACCCACAGGGGGACTCAGAGGAGGTACACTATAAGGTTGTCCCTGTAGGCAGACATAGGTATGACCAGTATGCCGTAGCCTTGGTCAAGAGACAACACATAGCATAGGCACTGACAACCTAGGGTCCTAGGGACTGACACCTTACTCTGCCTTGCATACATAGAGATGAAAGGATGCCAGCCAGTCCATACAACTTGTACCTAACCATGTACTGGCTGTGTACAGCATACATCAGACAGAGTCAGCCCCAAACTACAGGTCTCTCAACTGCTGCATTTGCAAGGTAAGTCACTGTCCTATACAACACTTGTATGGGGTACTAGACTATGGTAGCATATGTATGGCCCTGATGTGTGTATGGATGGGAATGCAGTGAGCTACTGGGATAGTTGCAGAGATCTAATAGCCACTTGGGACAACAGGTACTCTGCCCAATAGTGTGTGCCCCAAAATATTCACTAGGCCACATGACTGAAAACCCCACAACATTATGCAAGGGAGATGCCACACAGTGGGGTCATAAGACAGACACATGACTGTCTATGCCAGAGTCCCCCACCCCGAACACATCAGTGTTTCCATACAACTGCATTAACAGTAAGTTTGCAAGGATAAATAAGCAGACCACACTATTCCAAGGCTGTGACGTAGAACCTGGCCACATGTATTTCCCACAAAACACAGATATGACAGTGTATGTCTGTATGCTGTTAATAGTATGAGGAATGAAACCTCCCTGTCTGGTGGCTGGGGTGGCTCACTGGGCTAGGGACATTAGCATGGATGATGTTGTTGATGGTTTGATGCTGGCAGCATCTACATCTTTTGCATATGAGGTACTCATATGGTGGTATTCCCACAGACTGTCAGAATGTCTCAATCTGTTACTGCAAGAAAGCAGGACAAAGCCAGAGATAATGGGGGGACAGGGGGAAAATGTACAGACAGACATTATACATGCTCTGAATAACCTACAAAGATGGCTAGTATAACAGCATCAGGCCAGATCAGCTGCAGAATGTAAGGGCCATCACTTAACTCATTCCCTCCAGAGCAGCTCAGAAAAAGCTGCCTGCTTAATTCCCCCATAGGAACAACAGTGCAGCCTGAGCTCATTTTCAGAAAATCCATTTATAATACCATACAGAAAACAAATGTTCATAACTCTAACTATAACAGCTAGACTAAAAATGTAAATGCAAAAGTTGCTCAGCAGACACTGACCTTTCCAACAGTATAAATGTTGATAGGGCCTATCAAAGTCATTATTAAATATTTGGCAAATAATGCTGATATTTTGCATATTTTTTACCTTTTTGGAAAAGCAAAGCACAATATCTTGGTCAATGTACCATGTAGACCCAAACAATTTGTATTTAATTTGTTTGTATTAATATCAGCTTTAAAATGATACCTTAACCATTACTGTGTGATGCTCCATTATGGAGATATTCACAGAAATATGATTAATATAACATTTCTCATAATTGATAAACAAAGCATAATATCTCATCACCTGTAACAGACAGAGGTTACATATCAATGTAGACGTTGTGTGTCTCAATGTCAGTTTCAAAATGCTGCATTGCATGTGTCATGTTAGTCTTGCCCAACATCTTTTTTTTATTACATCTCTCTTTCGGCAACTTTAAGTCCACAACCTTTTAGGCTGACTTACTGTAACTAGAAACAACTGAATTGGACATCTTACTGTCTTATCAACAACTTACTACCCTACACCTAATTCTTCCAATCCCATTTTTAACTACTTTGTTCTCTTATTCCTGCTCATCACTTTGCTTTGGGTATCTACCAGATACTTCTAAATCCTTCTCCCTCTTCTCATAGTAAAAAAAAATATATATATATGTTTTTGTTACCTTGGAACACATGTTATCATCTCACAAGATTCTTGTAATTAATGTTTAATGTACTGTTTGTGTAAGTCTTCTATGTGGAGCTTTTCTGCCCGGGCCTCTACTGAAAATGGACATATATCCAGCTAGACTAGCCCCATCAACAAATGTAAAATAAAATAATATAAAATAAATAAATAAATCAGCATGCTCCCTTGCAAAGATACGGGCATAATAATGAGAAGTATTAGAAATTAATAATTTTCATAATCCTACAAAACTAAACAAATGGTGATATCTGTACATGTGTACAGTACACAGACACAGTTCTTTTACCATGTTGTAAGGGGTAATACTGTCTTCAAAATGATGTATTACTTGGCACACTGACATGTTCCATTCCAAAGTTATTTACCAAAATATGAACAAAAATCATAATTTCCATAACCTGTCCTAAACAAATTTTGATATCTGTACATGTGTACAACATACAGACACAGTTCTTTTACCATGTTGTAACTATTAATACTGTCTTCAAAATGAGGTATTACTTAGAACATTCAGATGCTCCCTTGCAGTGTTATGTACCGAAATGTGAAAATAATCATAATTTCCATAACCTAAATCTGAAACAAACTTTGATATCTGTACATTTGTATAACATACAGACACAGTTATTTTACCATGTTGTAACTATTAATACTGTCATCAAAATGAGGTATTACTTAGCATATTCAGATGCTCCATTCAAAGTTATTTACCAAAATATGGAAACAAAATCATAATTTCCATAAACTAAGTCCAAAACAAACTTTGATATCTGTACATGTGTACAACATATAGGCACAGTTCTTTTACCATGTTGCAACTATCAATAATGTCTTCAAAATGAGGTATTACTTAGCACATTCACATGCTCCCTTGCAAAGTTATGTACTGAAATATGAAAAAAAATCATAATTTCCATAACATAACCTAAGTCCAAAACAAACTTTGATATCTGTACGTGTGTACAACATATGGGCACCATTCTTTTACCATGTTGTAGCTATCAATACTGTCTTCAAAATGAGGTATTAGCACATTCATTTGGTCCATTGCAAAGTTATTTACCAAAATATTAAAAAAAAAATCACAATTTCCATAACCCAAGCCCAAAACAAACTTTGATATATGTACAAGTGTACAACATACAGACACAGTTCTTTCACCATGTTGCAACTAATACTGTCATCAAAATGAGGTATTACTTATCACATTCCATATTGCAAAGTTATTTACCAAAATATGAATATAATCATAATTTCCATAACCTAAGTCCTAAACAAACTAATATCTGTACCTGTGTACAGCATTCAGGCCCAGAAGTATTATGAGTGTATGTTTATTCATTTTTGTCATAACTTTGTAAGCCATGTAGACAGATATCATTGTAAATGCACACATTCTTGGTGTAGCCAACATACTGCTGAATGGGTACATGTAAAGAGAAAAAGCAAGGTAAGGACCACCACTCCACTAATAAACCCAGGATAGGCATGGGTCTTCAGTGGCATGCAAGGCCATCTGATCTGTCCGATACCTGTGCTGGCTGCCCACTCAGACAGCTGATACCACAACAGTTTCATAACCTCCATCAGCAGTCTGCCTTACCTATGCCTTTTCTCTTTACATGTGTCCATTCAGCAATGGACCTAAGGGATCAAGTTCGATATTACTAAGCCCTTCCTGTCATCTAAACTCTACACATGCCTGATAAAAGCAGAATAAAAAAAGAAGTATTGCAGGATGGTTACTGACATGAGATTGTATGTGGTAGCACTCTCCTGAAACAGTTGTTCTTTCTCAGCATCTTTACCAGCTGCTTATCACAGTTATTTACCAAACTCAGAAAAATATATTTTACACAACACATTTCATAATAGAGTTTTACTTACCATATTGGTCCTACTTGGTCATGGGTGTTTTCCACTCTTTTCACAAGCTGCATGTTACCAATCCTGCATAGCTCTCCTCACACCATTGTGGAGGTCAGTCAAGAACAATGCAATGCCCTCCTCAGTTAGGTGAATGCCATCCCTACTGAACAGATGAACATCTTCCATGGTGATGCTGTCATGGCAGATTGTAGATCCACCTACCCTGTGCATCAAGCCATGCATGAACTCATTCTGTAAATGTCTGGCCTTGTATGCTGCCTGTTAACTGTTTGCAGTTTTCCATATCTGTCGAGGAATTATATCTGACATACTCAAAATGACAATGTGGCTACCATGACTGCAGGTGTTCAAAAATTGCTCTGAGTTGAAACTGTAGCCTTCTGAGTGGTTAACTAATGACATCATTCCCACCAATGTGCAGCACAAGGATGTTGGGCTCAGAGTAGATGGAGCACTTGTCTTCCAACAACTGCAGTACTCTGCTCAAATGCATACCTCTTCTTGAAATCCAGTATACCTTTACACTGGATGTGGGGAAGCTCAAGTTGTACTGGTTTTCAGTTTTGGAGGCATGGCTGGCAGCCCAGTGAATGTAGGAATGGCCACATACCCACACTCTCACTTGTCATTCTCCTGGTCATAAAGCCATGTCAGTGTCAGAAGGTGGACAAACCTGCACAGGAAAGAAAATGCAAACAGATTACTACTGATGTTTGACAGATGTATTGGAACACTACATATATGTGTATATCATATGCATTACCTGGTTAGCCCATCCAAATCTTCACCCCTAGCCACAGGGACAGTATTCTTTTCATAAGGTACATAAGTGGTGATGACGCTGCAGGGGTACATACCTACCACCCATGAAAACACCAAATTGCACACAATGACTGACAAGGGGGCACAGAAAGGGCACATGTAAACAGAAAAAGCAGGGTAAGGACCTCCACTCCACTAATATGCCAAGAATAGGCATGGGGCTTCAGGTTGTGGGCCTCTGAAGTGTCCCATACTAGTGCTGGCTACCCACTCAGACTATTGGTAGCAGCAAAGACTCCTGATTGCATGCAATGCCAGCACTCTGCCTTTTCCATTTACATGTGCCCTTTCGGCAATGGTCATAAGGCGTGAAAGGGGGGAGCTAATGTAAACCCTCTTGCCCTGACCTACATACAGTTACTACCCTGACCTACATACATTTACTACACCTGAAGGTAGGGAGACTGATTGGAGAGCTACACCAAGACAACATGTGAAAAGACCAAGACTGACCCAGGCTTTGTCCTTTTGCATGTGTCCTTTCCCAGAGGGAAACATGGCATCACAGTGGCACTCCCAAGGCCATGCTTGTCTAGGACAGAAGCACTATGGGACTGAGCTGCAGAGTTTCCAAGTTTCAAAACTAACTCACTAACAAAGAAATATTGTCCAAAATATATGGGTGCTCCATGCCAGAACTAGTGTACAAGTAGTTACATTTATCTCACTGAGATATCAATTGATTAAAATCAGATACACAAAGTCACAAATATCTAAACTATCTGGTTGATCCATGTAAGAATTAGTGCAAAAGTAATAACTTTTATCTCACTAAACCATCCCTCTGATTAGAATTTATTTATCTATTGCAGACTAACTCCCCCTCGCCAGCAATCACATCAGCAGCCCACATCTGTAGCCTGATAACACCACTAAGAGCAAGGCAAAAGGCTGAACAGAGTCCAAGGCAAGCTTCACAATATGTGAAAAAAAAAACACCAAAACAAAAGCTTGCAGGCAACAAATACTATGAAAAACGTCATAATAATATAAATAATATTATGTGTTGGGTGGGCAGTAACTAGAAAAGACAGACTGATCACCATTTGCTAAGCACAACAGTTAATTATTTTGGGTAGAGAACTCAGGCTCTTGTTTCCTGTAGCTACCTAAGTGAGCAAGGAGAGGTGCTGTTCAGAGCTGTATAATGGGAATATTAGCAAATGGTGTGATAAAAAAGGAATATCCCAAGCAGCTGGTCAAAATTACAAAGCACTAATGTCAATTATACAAGCTAAAGATGGGCCCATCCATTGTAAAATGGAAAAAAAGTGGGCCTGAAACGAAGAATACTAAGCAGGACCACAATTTATCATCATCATCATCATCATCATCAGTGTCAGAGTGTGTTATCCTTTTCCAACAGCCAAGAGAAAGTAAAATCTCCAGTTAGATTAGAGAAAAGTGATTTGGCCTGTACCAGAGGGAAAAACATGAAAAACAAGCATTGCACATATGACATAATTCAAATAACTGTTTACTTTCCAATTTATAAATCCAAATGCTGAAAATGTCAAAGTTAAGAGGCTGCATTTAGCAGCTGTAGTATAGAGTATTACGTTTTATAGTTTTCATTATGTTTGCCAAAGATTTGCAAAATAGCCATCCTAAATCCTACATTATCAACTAAAGCAGTATGCAAATGCAACTTTTTTCTTATAAAGATAGTTTCATAGGGTGACCTGCAGAATGACCTTGCAAGATATAATTAGACAACCTATGTGTTAATTAATAATAAGGTTCCGTGTATGGTACTGGACATCTGAGTAGTAAATGTAGTACATTGCTAAAGTTACAGGGAAAACTGCACAAAATTAAATACCGGTTCTGGCCAGCAAACTGACATAGAAACAAGGAGTCAGTATGTGTTCTCTGTGACCCCAGCTCTGCAAACAAGCCATAGGCCATCTCTTTCATAACTCATGGGATGAGTTGCATGAGCTGTGGTGGATATGTGGAGGCCAGCAAGAATCATGGATTATAACCCAATACCAATTTTAGGTCTCCCAGATCATCTGACAAATTAAACTTAAAGGCAACCAAATCCCACAATCACTATGGAGACCCCTTCTACTCATAAAATTGCCAAAATCTGGAATCTTTTATCCCAACACATAGCAGACAATCGATTAATTGAAGCTACAACTAAAATATTACCTCAGGACTCACGAGGTTAATTTCAACAGACCATCTTTTCATCAAATTAGCACTTCTATATACACATAAAAAAACCAAACTCTTCAGCCCTAGTCAACGTTTGCTATCATCTTACAGCTGTTAATCATGTATACTCACTGAAATTCAGCAGCTCCCTGGAATTTTCATAAAAGTGCATCCATTTGGAGTGCTTTTGCCAATGCCAGTCATCCATAACGGTAAAGAATATGGAATTATTCTTACTCGGGTTATGACACTGCAACGTTAGGAAATCTCAGCCTTAACAGTATGTAAACATGACCCTTTTTGGTGGTGGTCAGTTCAACAGTCCATTGTAAGCCACTTCACAGCATACATATAGCTATATATTCTACAAGGTAAAACAAAGTTACTGAATTAGCAACTGCATGCCAACATCGCAAGCCGGTATCCAAATACAGCCTGCGGGTCTGATTCGAACGGCCAACTAAAGGACTGAACCACTGGGAGATTGTATGCTAACATCCATCAAGTAGCTTGTACTTTCCTCCAAGCTTAAAGCAAAAAGTAGTTATGGAGTTAAGAAACAACAAATGTCCCCCACCACAGCACTTATCTAGAAGTCTTGATTATATTATTATGGCCATTGTTTCACTCCTACTTCGCTTAACTTTTACATGAACTATTTACACCAGTCCAAACTTCCACATGAGGTATTTACACCAGTCCCATATACTTCATACACAATAGTGTTTTAATACCCATTCAGATAAGTACAGAGCCAATAAATCTCACATTCACTAAAATCATCACTACAGATAAATCTCACGTGATGACAGAGGTTAAGCAACACATATGAAAAAAAATCTCTAAAATAGTATTTTCGGGAATTCTTTTACTTATGCGAAAAACATTTCTCAGTACTGAGCAAGGTGACACAGTCTACTTACTTACTTCTTGCTGGCAAAATGCACGTGAAAGATACGGACATTTCCATCTCCAATATCGGTTTTGGTATTAAAAGGAAAATCATAACACATGGTAGTAACTAACTGCTTACTTAGACACCGGAATGCATTAAATAACGAGCCATTTAAAACAGTACAAGTCAAACATATCTGCCATTTAGGGACACATGGGCCTTTATAGGCCAACAAACAAACATATATGAATTAAATTATTGCTGATTTTGGGACAGACACATGCCAACTGACTATTCATAACTGTGCTGAAAATAAAACCATTACTGATCAGAAACAGACACAGCCCATAATTACACTCTTACATGATTTAGAAAAGCTAGTGCACAGAACTTGAAAAAGCATCTGACAACTGACAGCCATCTCACAACACTTATATCTTAGCCAGAGAACCAGTGGAATTTCCTGATGATTATGGCAAAACCAGGGGTGATATCTTCAGTAGCGATCCGTGGAATCGGTGCCCAGAATAAATAGCAGGATCCAGCAGCAGGTAAAATCTGCAAATATCAGCAAAAAGAAAAGAAATACCTGCTGCTGGACCCTCTATTTATTTGGGGAAAGCAAAAGAAAATTAGGTCGGGGGTGGAGGTGTTATGCAAGTGGTGGCTTGGATTGCAAGAATCCGACTGGCTGCCATCACTTGCTGCATGAAAGGCTTAAAATGACAATTTCTTTAAAAAGTTTAATGTAACTAGCATGTAATACACACTGAATCATAACTATAGCATGGGGAATAACATATATAGTTATGATTTCGACGTGTATTACCATTAACAAGGTTTCTACCACCACTGGAAAGTACTTAGGGGTAACAGATTGAAATTCCTATTGTCTCATAGTGCACTCGGATGTAAGCACAGAGACACCATGAGACAGTAGTTGGGGTTAATGAGTTAAATGTGTCAGTACTGACAACAATTCAGTGGACTGCATTTTATAGTATATTATCAGAAAACCACAACTGTATGAGGAACAGAGCAAACATATGTGGCGGAATGCTGGGCATTCTGCAAAAACAAATTTAGTGAGAGGTATGCAGACTGTCACCCTATGTGCAGTGCTACATCATATACCCCATTCACATCATACTTCTCAACCTATTAGAGCAATAAATCTGGATAAAGCCAT
>NC_056729.1:1871584045-1871676545 GCF_019279795.1 Protopterus annectens | reverse complement strand
CTTGCAGCAGTACAGACATGCCCATATGGGCTATTTCTGTGCAATGGGTATATATTTTTATAGCCCTGTGACTACCTGCTGGTCCTAAATTGCCCTCATCTACATAGGCATAACCAAGGTGACCATTTTGTTACAGGACCTAAACTGGGACACTTCAGGGCTGCCCCGGGAAGCCAGGTCTGCAATTCCATTCTCCCAGCCCCATGGGAGTGGAGCTAGGGCAGCCATGTCATCTCACACTCGGGCAGGCAGGTTGGCCTCCTGTGCTTCACCAGGCACTGTGGAGATGCCACTCTGTGAATAGCACCACCCAGAAGGCAAGAGGCTACATACCAGGAGGCTTGAATCGATGCACATTCATCAGCACCTGGCACCGTGGGGTTGAGAGACTGAGCTGTGTCACAAAAAGTGCAGAGATGGGGGACCCAGGGCCATCTTCCCTGTGAGTTTGAAAGCCCTAGGTTCAAGGCAAAGTGGAGACCCGGTGTCACGGAAGTCTGGATGAGGGTCTGTCTGAGGCTTCGTGGCCCAGCAGAGATCCATGAGGCTGGGAAGATCCCCTGAGAGGCTCCTAGAGCATGCATGACACTGCATTATTTGGCAGCAGTTAGGAGATATGTAACCCTGGAAAAGAGCTCTCTCTCCTGGGTAGAGGTGGAAGTGGAACCCCAGAGGGGGTCAATCCTGATAGAAGTCTGGAAGGGAGAGAGAGAGAGGTGGAAAGTGACTGGTCCAGGACAGCTCTCACCATGGTGAAGGGGTACAGACCATGCTCCTTTCTTTGATGGAAGTCTTGAAGGGGGAGAGAGGCAGATAATGACAGGGCTGGGCGAGCTCTTGCCTGGGTGAGGGGGGTCAGGCAGAGCTCCCCACAATGGAAGTTCTTAAGAGGGCATGAGTGATCTGGCATGATTTGTCAGCCTGCAGCAGACATATAGGCAGCGCAGTCCCCTGACATTGGGGGGCTGTGGCTGGGGAAGGTCTCTTGGCCAAGTCGAAGGGGAGGACTATAGGGTTTGGCCCTGACAGAAGTCAGTATGGGAGCACCAGGCAAATAGGTGTAGGGCCTGGAGAGCTCCTGCCTGGGTGAGTGGGCTGAAGCAGAGCCCACCCCCCATGACGGACGTCCTTGAGGGAGTGACTGACTGATGGTGGCAGGACCTGGAAGGATCCTGCCAGGGCAAAGTCACCTTACCCTATACCCAATCGCATCTCTGAAATATTGCAAAGTCCCAAGAGCTGCTTAGGATGGGAAAACAGGGGGACTGGCCACCCTGGGAAGCCAAGTCACCATTCAGACTGTGCAGTCTAATCTGGGACATTTCTGTGTTCCAAAGACAATATTTGGGATTTCAGGACAGAGACTTCCAAACTGGGACTGTCCTGGAAAAACTGGGACCATTGGTCACCTTGGGTATAACTGATGTCGCCATAATCTGAATTTGTATGTTAAGAAAACACAGGGGACATGTATCAAGGGTAGCAGACCTTGTCACAAAGTATGAATGCATAATTATGCTGACTGCCTCCATTGTTCCTGACATGCTCCTCTACACATATGCACCTAGGGAACCATGCATAAATACTGTCGTACCTTACTGATACTGATGCCATATTTCTGCTGTACTGCCATGCTATCCTGTGCCACTGTAGTGCTCCATGTGTCCATAATTTATAACCACTCAGAACCCTGGAACAGAAACATACACAGGTCCGTGACACAACTGCCATTCTGTCACACTACCGCCAGTCTAACAACATGCAACTAAGATATACAAAGTTTGTTGTATAGTCATGACACATACCAGCACACAGTATCTGTCATGGCCCACAACAACTGCCATGGCATAAAAATACTTTACTACACAAGTACATTTAAAGTAATATAGTCACCCTGTGCATCAGACAGATATTTGCATGTCCCTGCATTGATGGCATGGATGGCAGGGATGTGGCAGAGGTATCATCACATATACAAAGTGTGGTGTGGGGTTGCCAGAGGCCTAGACTGTGCCAAACAGTTGACAGCATATGTGTGAGTCAGGAAGGGGTGCTGGTTTGCTGGGCCATGGAGAGGTGGTGTGTGTGTCTTTTGGTGGCCTGCATGTGACAGTGGTGTTTGAGTGTGTTTGTGCACAGTCAAGCCCAGTGCTAGCCCTGCATGTGTGTATGTCAGACAGCTGTGGACCATACATGGTAGAGTGGACAGTTTACCATCTCCAGCCATGAACATGGGAACTGGCTCTGCCAGGAATAGCACTAGCACCACCATGCCCAAGGTCAGATGCAGTGCTAGCAGCTGACAGTGACTGCTGTCTGCTGGGCCTTTGTCCCCCAAGGGACCACCCAGGACCATGTTCCTATGGCCTTCCACATTGTGGTATGGACAACACACTTCTCTCTATAGTGCTGGAGGTACTGCCACTACAGGAGGTTGAGTGTGTATGGCCATGTGGACTCTCAGCAGATGGTATTACTGACCTACATCCACGTGTCTGATGCCCACCTCCAACCAGATATTCCAGCACAAATAATGTGTGGTCAAAGACAGACACTGTCTCAGCCCACCATCTGTCCACTACAATTGTAAAATGATCCATGGCTTCACCAATGCAGTGGAGGCAGTCACAGATGTCAGACTGTGCTTCATCCATAACCCTAAGCATCTGTCTGGTGTTGCATTCAGAACATGCTTGTGTCTCCATGATGGCCCAAAACATGCAGTTTGTGTGACCCGTGATATGATACCTATAACAGGAGCTGGATGGGCAGTAGTCCTCCTTCAAGAATCCCTGACAATCTGCCTGTGTGGACCTTGCCAGTTCTCTGGCTATGGGCGGTGTCTACAATTAATGATGCCATAGTTGTTACACTGTCCTGAGCAATGTCACCACCCTCTGACTGTCCAGTATATGTGGTATGTGTGGGCATACTTTGTTCGGGGACAATGGGAGAAAAAGAGGGATGTCAACCTCTGGGACAGATTCAGCCTCCAGCAATCCCACCTGTGCCTCACTCTGGCCACCATCAATATCAGAGGCCGATGTGACACCAACTTCAGGTTGTGAGGGGGACAGACTCCAACCCCACTTGGTCACATGTGAGAAGGAAGACAACAACAGTGCATTACTACCTGCACTATTATGTATGGTAATCCACACAGACTCATACAGATGAGGATCCACAACTGCATTATATGTCCCATAATTTCCCATCTCTGATCCCATGCACAACACACAAACTCACAATAACATACACAGACAAGTCAGGCCCTTTATAACATGCACTTTACCTACATCTGGTTAAAGTTTCCAGTGCAATACACCTGTGAGGTACACAATATGACAGTGTATGTGATAGAACTACATATAAAACCCAATACACCTATCTTGAGAAGGATATGCCAGTTGTAGTGTCACGCCTCAGGTATGTGCCATCTGCCTATTGTGTTTGAACAGGCATCTCGGAGTAATTGCCCCGTGTATAACAGGCTGTGTAATTGCTCATAACTATAAGTGCAAATGTGTTAATGTTTGCACAAATGCACCTGTGATTACCCAGTGTATGCACTGCAGTTAACTGCTCTGAAATGGAACACACACCTGTTCTACTCTGGCTAAGCATAACAGTTGTGCCTAGAGCAAAATGGCAACCCTTAACATTCTTAGGGTATATATGATCCATAAAACAGCAGTATCACACTTACCAGGTACAGGATCACAGTCTTCATCCACACCTAATGGACCTAGGTAGTGGTATTGTCAGCAATATCAAATGTTGCAGTGTTACAAGGTAATAAGTGCATATATCCACATATACAATAGCTAATGTGATACTGGCTAAATTGCTGACATTCTGATTATGTGTGTACAACTGTGCTTAAAACCCAAGCCCCCCCCCCAATGCAGCTAGACCTGACACCCATATATTGGTATGTAGAGCCTGCCACAATGCCTGATACAGTATTACACTGGTTAACACAGCTTACCTGGATGCTCCTCTGATGTGGAGGCTGTGGCACTCACCTCCAGGATGTATGGCATGATGGATGCCTGGGAGCTGGTGGCTGATCCTAGATTTGCCAGGAATTCCTCTGTGGCCAAGAGTGATTGTTCTGTCTCAGGCCCTCCACTGGTGGCAGTATGATCCTTGGCCAAAGCAGCCCTCTTTTTCTCCCATTGTCCCCAAACAAAGTATGCCCACACATAGTGTCAAATGCCTTTGCAAGGTCCAGATAGGCTGTGTGGACTACCTTCCCTTCATCTATGGCTTTGGTGACTGTTTCAAAGAAGTCAACCAGATTCAAAAGGCAGGATCTGCCCTTGACAAAGCCGAACTGGGTAGGATCTAGTGTCTGTAGGTCACCAATGTCTTTGTTTATGAGCTCCATGATGATCCTCTCCATAGCCTTGCAGACTAAGCTAGTCAGGCTTATAGGGCGATAGTTTCCAGGGTCTGTAGAGGCTCCACCTTTGTGGAGTGGGACCACTGTTGCTGTACGCCATTCTGTGGGCACATATCCTGTAGTGAGGCTGAGACTGTATAGCTGTTTTATTTGAGGGATTAGTTCCTCTTGTAGTTCATGTAGGACGCAACCTGGGATGCCATCTGGTCCCATGGAAGCAGTGTTTTTTGCTTTGGAGAGGGCAGCCTTCATCTGAGCATCTGAGATGTTTGGGAGGCAGCCCTCTGCCGGGATAGATACTTGCTCTTTTGGGGGGAAGGGGGTGGAGAAGTTTGCACTGAACCTGTCTGCCAGGATATTGGCGATGTCTGTGGGTTCAGTGTATTTTTTGTCATTTAGAATCAACTCAGAACAAGTCTGGGAGTTGCATCCCAGGTTTCTAACATAACTGAAAAAAGCCTTATGATTGTCTTTGGTGTCCTGTGCAATTTTTCTCTCGAAGCTGGCCTTGGAGGATTTTATGAGGGATCGTAATTTTTTGCTAGTACTGATCAGAGATGCCTTCCCTATTAGGGATTTTGCTCTAACATGTAGTAGCTTCCTCCTTCTGTTGTACAGTTTATTTATGGCAGGGGTCCACCAGACTGGATGCCTGCCTTTGGATGATTGGGTCTTGGTTTTGTTTGGGATAGCATGATCCATGCATTCCTGGAGATGTCCGTAGAATGCATTTATATAGGATTCTGCAGTTTGGGCTGTAGTTTCCACTGGCCCTGGGGCCTTGAAGGATTCCACTTCGGTTTTGAGAAGTGAGAAGTGGGGTCGGGATGTGGACATCCAGTGAAATGAATTTATGGTCTGATCTTACCAATGAGGGATATACTTCTGGTGTGGAGCATAGAGTCCCCATGTTGGTAATGATCAGGTCTAGTATGTTGTCCCCTCTTGTGGGAGTGGTGACTAGTTGTTCCATAGCATTTGAGTTTATAATTTCCAGGAATCTTTGGGCTAAGGTGCTGGGGCTTGAGTAGTGCTTCCAGTCAATGTTTGGGTAGTTGAAGTCGCCCAATATAATGGTGTTCGGAGAGATTGTCATGTTTTCCAATGTTTTCAGGAAAGCCGAATGGGATTCCTGACTTTGAGAGGGTGGTCTGTAGGATGCTATAAACTGAAAAGCAGTCTTGCCCACTGTTAGTTGCACATGGATGGTCTCCGATACTTCGTGCAATGCCACTAACTTGGAGGTGTGGATATCCTTGATAAATATGGAAACTCCCCCTCCTTTTGTGGTTCGTTCCGGGTTTTGGGGCCGAAAAGCATGATATGAGGTATAGCCTGGTAGTGATGGGGTGCTCTCTGGAGCCTTGAACCAGGTTTCTGTCACTGCACAGATATCGATGTTCTCCATACTGAGAAGAGCTTAGAGTGCGTGCATCTTGAGGTTAAGACTTCTGGCGTTTAGCAGCATTACCCTTAGTTTCTTGTTCCTTGTGCTGTCTATAGGGGTGGGTTTGACTTTTGAGCCTTGCCTAAAAAAGGCACTATGGGGGTGGCAAGAGCCTTTGCCAATATACGAAAGCCCATTGGTGACAGGTGCAAGCCGTCCCTAGCGAAGCAACGTGGCTTGTCGAGCATGCCATCCCAGGCTGACAGACACTGGATCCCCTTTGAATGACACCAAAATTTTAGCCAATTGTTAAAATCGATCATTTTGTCTTTGTACTGTGGCATCATTCTAGGTGAGGGTAAGATGCTGCTCAAGGTCAGGGTCATACCAGCCTGGGCTACTTTGTCCTTCCTGGGTACAACTAATTTTTTGCCGGAGCTGGATTCCAAACTATGCCTTGGAATCTGTACCTCTGACTGACCTGATATATAAAAAGCCTATGGCAGCACAGGATTTGTTACAATGGACACCAGAGGCAGAATCTGCTTTCTGCAAACTGAAACAGTTAATAGCGTCCTCATTAGTTCTGGGATTACCAAACTACCATAAATGTTTTTTTCCAAACTGTAGATTGTAAGCAAGGTTATATGACATCAGCATTAACACAACAACATGGGGACAAGCAACGCCCCATTGCTTACTATTCATCACAACTAGACCCAGTGGCACAGTCCTTACCCCACTGTGTAGAAGCAGTAGTTGCAGCTGCAATGGCAGTACAGGTTTCGACCTCAGTAGTTTTATTCCACCCTCTCACTTTGAGAGTGCCTCATGCAGTCACAATTATTTTACTGCAAGAGAAGGTAGCATATCTTTCCCCTGCTAGAAATCTTTCCTGTATGACTATATTGTTGAGCCAACCTCACATGACAATTGAACGATGCACGACTTTGAACCCTTCTACCTTGCTCCCAACCCCTGCAGATGGCACACCACACCGCTGCCTGCAGGTGATTGAGCAAATACACTATCTAGAAAAGATCTCACGGATGTCACCTTGGATGATGCCGAGGTGACATACTACATGGATGGTTCGTGCAAAAGGGGTCCTGCAGGACAGAACCTAGTAGGATATGCAGTAGTTTCTGACACTGAAATTATAGAAGCAAAATCTTTACCACACAACTTATCTGGACAGGCAGCAGAATTGATTGCCTTGACACGGGCATGTACCTTAGCAAAGGGTAAAAATGTAAACATTTTTACTGACAGCCAGTACACTCTTTCTACTGTACATGTTTTTGCACAACAGTGGAAAAACCGGGGAATGATAACATCTACTGGCAAACCTATCAATCATGCACAGTTTATTTTAGATCTTTTAGAATCTATTCAGTTACCTCAGAAAGTAGCTATTTGTAAATGCACAGCTGACACCAAGCAACAAGATAGGATTTCAAAAAGTAATGCAAGAGCTTATACAGCTGCAAAGCAAGCAGCTTTAGAAGTATTTCTTTTAAATGAGGAAATACAACCCTCTGAGATTTTAGACTTAGAAATGTTAAGAACAATGCAGACACTCACTACACAAGCTGAAAAACAAAGATGGGTAAAACGAGGAGCAATTCTCGAAAAGGGGCTGTACATCTCTAAAGAAGGGAAACTGATACTACCATCTAATTTGTTTAGATATGCAGCTTTGTTGAGCCATGGGCAGTGCCATGTCTCAACAGGGGGGATGGTACAGCTGGTGAACCAGGTGTTCAAAACGTAAGGATTTACAAACTACTCTAAAAAATTTTGTTTGATGTGCCAAATTTGTAACAAACATCATGCACAAGGGGCGTTAAAGCCCAAGCAAGGGAGTTTCCCTACACCACCATATCTGTTTCACACTATCTGTATGGATTTCATAGAATTGAACAAATGTGAAAATAAGAAGTATTGTCTTGTCATTGTAGATATGTTTTCCAGATGGGTGGAAGCCTTTCCAACCAAAAATCCAGATGCAGTCACAGTGGCAAAAGTACTTATCAAAGAAATCATCCCTAGATTCGGCATTCCGGAAAGGATC
Organism: Protopterus annectens; assembly: GCF_019279795.1. Lineage (NCBI taxonomy): Eukaryota > Metazoa > Chordata > Ceratodontiformes > Protopteridae > Protopterus > Protopterus annectens. Next base: position 1,871,668,679 of record NC_056729.1, on the reverse strand, counting down.
TACAGTGACAATGGTACACACTTTGTAAACCAAACCATACAGCAGTTAAGTAAGCATTTTGGTATTTCTTTAAAAAATCATTGTGCATACCATCCACAATCTGCAGAGCTAGTTGAGAGACATAATGGAATATTAAAGAATAAATTAAGAAAATTAATAGCTGAGACAGGAAAAAATTGGCTGTATTGTTTGCCTCTGGCACTGTTGAGCATGAGAACTGTTCTGACTGCAAAAGGATTGACTCCTTTTGAAAAACTGTTTGGAATGGCTTATTATACACCTCAGTGGAAACTTCTCATGTCTGCAGACCAGGAAGCTGACTATATACTAGCTGAATATATGAGAAATTTGTTGAATTCTAAACATCTGTTGCAGTCAAATTCTGTTTCAGATAAAGAACAAACCGAAACATTGGCAGTGGCAGTGATCCCAAGGGACTGGGTTTGGGTGAAAAATATTAAAATGAAAAACTGGACTTCACCAAGGTGGGAAGGTCCATACCAGGTGCTTCTTTCAACACCCTCTGCAGTCAAAATCGCAGAGCGAGCTTCGTGGATCCACCTGATGCACTGTAAACTAGTTAAGAACTTTGAACTGGACAAAAATCTTACCTCTCCATCGGGGCCCTCAGCACAAAGTCTGGCTACAAAGGGGGGTCAGATCAATAGGACTGATCCCTCTCAAACCCTGTGAAGAAACCATCAGTGCTGAAGGTCCTATTAGGGCAGAGAGTGAGATCACATGTCAAAAGCAAAAATGATAGAATCCAGAAAAATCCAAATAAAACTACTGAGAAGAGTCGGAGAAAACAGGAATGCAGAACAACCATTTCCTCAGAGGTATTGCATAATCATCCTGTTGACTGTACTAGTGGCAATAATCTTTTTGTTGTGGCCATTCCTTTTCCCAGCCACACAAACTGAACTGAATAAATGTGGAAAGTTGCATGTAGAGTGGCACCCAAACTTCAACAGTTACCAGGCAATCAAATATGTGTATGCTGAGACCTTCAATGTTTTAAATTGCTGGATTTGCACAGCTTTGCCAACAGCATATGGGGGTTATTGTTAACTTTAGTCCCCATAGGAGCCAACAAGACCTGGGAAAATTTAGTCTATGATACATCAGATGTTACATCACAAGATAAAGTAGCACTGCTCTTGTCTGTTCGACAGAAGGGGACTCTGTGTTTTTACAAAAATGATACAGTTCAGGTGGGTTGGAGCAATTGAAATGTGACTGAGAAAACTGTCTAAAATTCTCGAAATAAAGAGCAATGCAACCTTTTCCACTCTAGAATTGGTGACTGATGAACTGACTGCCATGAGAACTGTAGTGCTTCAGAACCATATGGCTCTCGACTTCAGCCTAGCGGCGAGAGGAGGTACTTGCGCTTTAATCCAGGAGGAGTGCTGTTCATATATTCCTGACCACAAACACGAGATAGACAATCACCTTGAGGTAATTCAGCAAGTGTGGGCTATGACCAAGCCAGAACTAAATCCATTGACTGACTTTTTCCAGAGATTGTTTGGGGGGCTGGGGCAGTATCCTGATGAACATCCTGATTGCCATCTGTGTAGGAATGATCCTACTGTTGGTATGTGTTTGCTGCTCATCCCCTGCATGAAAAGACTGATTAAAGACTTTATAGACATGTCGATTTCAGAAACCTTATACCAAGGTGCTGAACTTGAAGAATTGTTGAAAAATTGAAAATGCTTTCATAAGTTTAAACTGAATGACTCTCTTAACTGCAAATCCTGAGTAGGAAGAGGTTAGGGGAAGAAAAACTGTTTATCCTTATTTTGAAAGTAGAATAAAAGTATTAAAAGGGGGGAAATGTTAGAAAAATATGTATTAGTAATATGCATGCTTAGTGCATTCGAGGTTTGCAAGGGTTAATACATTTATTCTGTTCACACTGCATGAATCTGCACAAGCTACTAGAGACATTCCAATCCTGTTATGTCATGAAAATATGTGCAGCTATGATCTGCTTATGCTTTGGAAATTAACAGGAAAGCATTTGATTTCTGCTAATGTCATGAAAATAATAATAAGTGTTTCATTTCTACTAGTGTCATGAGACTTAACGAAGAGTTATTGATTTTCTGCTTATGCCGTGAGAAAGTACACAGCTGCTGAAGCTATTGATAATAAAAATATAGGCTGCTTGAAAGTATAAACCGTAGTCAGCATTACTTGTACCTAAGCTAGAAATGTACCTTGAAATGTAACACGTATATATTAGAACTGCACAACTGAAGAATAGAAAGTTTGTAGTGGGCTAAAAATAAGCCCCAAGGCCAGGTTGTTTTTCTCAAATGTTTTTTATAATCCAGTCATGTCAGCAGGAAATCCAGGTAACATTTTCTATGTAACACATAGTGAATTTTAAATCTGAACATGTCAGCAGGAAATTTAAGTAACATTTTCTGTAGAGTAATACAGAAAGCTGTGTCTAACGTCAACCATAAAAAAGTAACATTTCATAGAACTGTATAAAAGTAGCATACTGCTCACTAGTAATTTAGACAAATCCTATATCTGCATGTTTTGTCTCCTTGCTGCAAGTAATGAAGGGTGCCATACCTGCACCTTATGTGAATTGGTGTTTGAAGTTTTTTCCTTTGACAATTGCCAACTGTAGTGCATTAAGCAGGGAAGAGTAAAGCATTAATTGTAATAATGTATCTGCATTAAAGTTTGTAGTGCAATAACTGTGGAATTACAGATATATTGCAACATCTATATAATGGCAACTGTTGTGTAATTTTATTTATTTATTTATTTATCTATCTATTTATTTATTTATTTATTTATTTATTTATTTATTTAAATTTGTTGACCGGGAGTGTCCGACTGGACGTAGGTCCATTTTCAGTGGAGGCCCGGGGAGAAAAGCTCCACAGTTAAAATAAACAGCCAGTAGTTACATTGGATTACAGAGTGATTAACAATTTAACATAGCAATTACAACATATTTACAGATGAAGAACATAGTACATCAGTAGACAACCAGAATCATTATCTGGGAAGTACATAACAGACATTAACAAATGTTACAATGAGAAGTTCCTGCTGTATAATAAGTACTAGGCTTATGAGCATCTGAGCTTGCTATAATCAAGGTAGTTAGTGGAGTGGAAAGAAAGGTAGTGGTTGGATGGGGTGGGTGATATTAGAGTGGGAGTTACAAGGGCATAGCCAGCATGTTTTTAGGTGCGCTTTTAGTAAAGTTTTGAAGTGGGTGCTTGATGGTATGGAGGTAATTGTGGGTGGAAGGGAGTTCCATAATTTGGCTATGGTACAAGAGAATAGTGCTTCACCAGCAGAGTTTTTGGCTTTAGTGATCTACAAGTGATTTTTGTAGCTGGATCTTAGTGGTCTGGTGGTGCAATAGGGTTGGAGTAGATTCTGGGGGGATGGGACATTTAGTGGATGGTTTACTAGTTTGTGGGTGAGTGAGAGTTGATACCACTGAAGGAGGTGAGGGAGTTCAAGCCAGCCCAGTTCAGCAAGTGAGAGACAGTGGTGGCGAATTTGGCGATTTTGTAGTAGCAGGTCTCTAGCTTGTTTAGATCGCATTGCCTTAGGCTGGTATGTATTGGAGAGGCATAAAGTAGGGTGGAGATAAGGTGGGAATTTGCTATTGAAATCTTTGCTGCTTTGGTGAGAAATTGCTTATTTCTGTATAACGCTTTTAGTTTTTTGTGGACTTTTTTTATGGTCATGGATATGTGAATGTCAAATTTTAGTTTATTGTCTATTTCCACTCATAGCAATTTGGTGTGTTCAGTTGGGTATATAGTGGTGTTGTCTTTTGCTGTGATGTTAAAGTGAGAGCTGTTTTGAGTATGATGTCCTTCAAGAATGCAACTGCAGTCATAACATATGGGTTGTCCTGCCTCAGGCAGCCCTCGGTCGGCCGGATTCCAAAGTCTGGGTCCGATGTCGGCTGATGTCGCATTTCTCTCCGACGTCAGAGCGGCTGGAGTATATAAGCATCAGCCGACGCCATCTTCTTCAGTCTTTCTTGCCGCGCAGTGCCCGAAGCAGAAGCAGTTCGCAAGTGCCAGTCGGTCAGCTCCTGTATTCGTCAAAACCGAAGACATCAAAAAAGCTAAATACCCCATTGGGGACCTTTTCTTGCCTCAGCCGATGTCAGAATTAACTGAAAAAGTAAATAATTGTTTGTCTTGTGGTAAACAAATACCTCATAAGGATTTCCATTCTTACTGCCTCCCTTGCCTTGGCCCAGACCACGACGTCTCGGCCTGTGCCGCCTGTACTCGCTTCAATAAGCGCACTCTCAGGCGCTGGGCGGAGTTCGCTGAAGACTTTTTTGGCGAAAAGTTTGCTTACATTATGCCGTCGGAACAATCGGCTACACATATTTCAAAAAAACGGAAAGACCGGGACCGACCTCCTCGGCCCGCGACTTCCTCCGACTCCACGCCAAAACTTACCGCTAGTGCCCCGGTTCCCTCTGAGGCGGTTATCCCACCACTTGGAACCAAAGACACTGCACTACCGATACCTCCGACACCGGAGGCCACACCGACGCCAATTATTGATTTTCCTCCGGATACTGTAACCGAGGAAATGCCCGAGACCATTGCTGTGGATAAGGTTACCCCTGCACATGGGGCTGCCAGGCCTCCCATGTCTATGTCTATCAAGGCCTACACACGTGCTAAGGCAGCAAGCCAGGCCAAGCCTGCAAGCCAGGCCAAGCATCACTCAGCTAAAACCTTGCCTCAGCCTAACCCTGAAGCTCAAATTATGTCCTTGGCCGCAGATCTAATTTCTATGATCAGAGGCTCCCAGGCCCATCCTGAGAGAGGATCCCAGCCTCCTCCTGATAAGAGGCCCAGGGTTGAACCACCTGACCCCCTTTCTTCAGATGAAGATTCTGGGGACTCTGTGCTTTCCGAATCCCAGGAACCCCCTTTTCAGACTTTCGAGGATTTGGATGCAGAGGACTCCATTCCTTCGGCCTCTCCTCCTGAGGATATTTCTTTTGGGGAAGTTCTGCATTCCATGAGGGAGCATTTCCAGTGGCAAGGTCAGGAATTTTCTGATTCCAGGAAGCGCCTTCGAACTTTCCTTAAAAAGCCACAACACAGACCCTTAGCTATTCCTCCTGTACTTGATGTGTTGGATGACCTTTACTCTGACTCCAGTGCTACCCCTGATTCTCTGCCCCCGGCTCCTGTCAAGCCTGATAGATACTATAGGGTCCCTGAAACCCATTCTCATTTCTTTAGGGCCCATGCTGTAGACTTAGAAACTATTTCCCAGGGGCCTAAGGGGGTTTCTGCTACCACTTCAAAAATCCTTTGCCTTCCGACAGAGAGGCAAGGTCCTTAGAGAGATGGGGAAGAAGGTTTACACCTCTACTACCTTAACTATGAGAGCTCTCAATTGTCTGTTTCATATGTTTCAATATCAGGATTCCCTGTTGGATGATTTACAGAAAAAATTAGCCTCTCCTGACCCTTTAGATAGGAAGTCTTTGCAGGAGGCTGTCCATAACTCTCAGCAGGTTAGTAATCATTTTCTGCAGTGTGGATATGATGCATTGAAAGCTTCATGTAGGGCAGCTATGACAGGAGCGGTCATTCATAGACATGCATGGTTAAAAGAGCAACCCTTACCAGATCATGTTAAGGCAAAGCTACTGGATGCTCCCTTGGAAAAGAACAAACTTTTTGGTGATAATGCTAAAGATGTGTTAAAGACCATTGAAGAAAAAGCCAAGTCAGTTCAGACAGTCAAAGATTTTCTCCAGGTTCAGCCCCCCAGGTTCAGCAGGAACTGGCCTTCTAAAAACCGGTCATTCCCAAATCCTGAAAAGTTTCAAAGGGGCAAGAACAGGCGTGCCCGTGGCAGAGGGCAATATAGAGGATCCTACAGGGGACGCCAATGGCAACCAACAAACCAAAGAGGTGACACAGGGGTTTCCCCTGTCACTCAGGGACAATCTCAATGACTTGACTCTAACTTCTCCAGCCAAGGAGCAAGAACAAGCCCCTTTGGGAGGAAAGTTATCTCTGTTCTCAGAAAATTAGCACAAACTGATAAAAGACAAATGGATGTTGGACATTATAGATCATGGTTACAGGTTCTATTTTCATACCTTACCAAGAAAACAAGGCATGCCAAATCTTCCACAAAATCAAAAGGCAGAGGCTATCAAGAAAATTTCTCTGCTGGCTCAGATCAAAGCAATAGAAAGAGTGCCTCAACAAGAACAAGGTCAGGGGTTTTACTCAAGACTGTTCCTTGTTCCAAGAAAACAAAATCAATGGAGACCGATACTGGATTTGTCGGCTTTAAACACTTTTCTCATAGTACCAAAGTTCAAAATGCTGACCTTACAGCAGCTCCTTCCCATGCTGGGCAAGGGGTCTTGGCTAATTACTCTGGACCTCAAGCAGGCATACCTGCATGTCCCTATCAGACACAGCTGCAGAAGATACCTCAGATTTCTCGCAGGGCCAGAGCATTATCAATTCTCAGCATTGCCTTTTGGCTTATCTACTGCGCCCAGAGTATTCACGAAATGCCTGGCATCAGTAATTGCTCATTGCAGACTCCAGGGGATTCAAATCTACCCCTACCTGGACGATTGCCTCATACAAGCGGACAACGAACTAACCTTGACAAAAACTTGAATTATGTCATACACTTGCTACAGGCTTTGGGATACACAGTCAACTTTCAAAAGTCAAGACTTCTACCATCCCAGCAAATAACTTTCTTAGGAGCCAAACTAGACACAGCCTCTCAAATGGCCTACTTGACAGAAGACAAGCAAGAGCAGTTAACTCATTACTTCAAAAGTTTAGCAAAACTCTCCCAGATGACTGCAAGGAGATTCCTACAGGCCCTGGGGTTCATGGCATCTTGCATTCTCCTGGTCCCACTAGCAAGACTACACATGAGAAAACTTCAATGGTATCTAAAGAGCTTATGGTCTCAGCACAACAACAACCTAGAAGCAATTATCCCACTCATTCCATGTCTTCAAAAGGAATTTCTATGGTGGGCCACAGCAAGCCAGTCAAATACAGGCATGCCGTTCAAAAAACCTCAGACAACACAGACCATTACCACAGATGCCTCAGACCATGGATGGGGGGCGCACATGGAAGGCAGATGTATTCAAGGACAATGGAATCCAAAAGAAGAACATCTGCATATCAACCAAAAAGAAATGCTGGCAGTAATGCATGCCATCGAGGCCTTTGGACATCAACTTCATCAAGGCCATCTTCTAATAAGGACAGACAACACCACTGTAATGTGGTACATAAACAAGCAGGGAGGTACTCACTCTTACCCCCTTTGCAGGCTAACAATGAATCTTTGGGAAAAATCACTGAGTCTGAACCTACAGCTACAGTCCCAATTTGTTCCAGGCAGAGACAATGTTCTGGCGGACAGTCTAAGCAGGAATTTCCTAGACCCACATGAATGGAGGTTACATCCAGACATCTTTGCACAACTAACCTCGGCATGGGGCAGGCCAGACGTAGACCTATTTGCCTCCCAATTCAATCATCAACTACAAAAGTTCTGCTCAAGGACAAATCATCCACAAGCATGGAAGATAGATGCTCTCTCATTCAACTGGAGCTCCCTAGTCATCTATGCATTTCCACCTCTGCCACTGATGACCACAGTGTTACTAAAGATCAAAGCAGAGCAGCCAAGGGGAATCCTAATAGCCCCGAACTGGCCGAGACAACACTGGTACCCACTACTATGGAGCATATGTCACAACAAACCATGGGCCCTTCCCAAATGGCCTCAACTGTTGACTCAACACAACTTCAGGACAGCTCATCCCAACCTCCAGACTCTACAGCTAACAGCTTGGAAGATCACATAAATAACCTCAATTTATCCCTCTCCAAGGAAGTTCAGTGGATACTAACAGAAGCCCGCAGACCATCCACCAGAAGGGCTTACTCAGCCAAATGGAAGCGTTTCAGCATTTGGAATACCAACAAGGGTCAAGATGCATCAGTACTGAGCATTCCACTCATTCTGGAGTACTTGGCAGAATTGCTAAATAAGGGACTTTCATACTCTTCCATAAAAATACATGCTTCAGCTATCTCAGCTAGATACAACACTGACCCACCTGTGTTCTCACATTCCTTGCTAAGGCAATTTCTTAGAGGGATCAAGAATATAAAACCTCCAAGAAAGGCACCAGTACCAGCTTGGGATCTCAATTTTGTGTTAGAAAAATTGACTCTACCTCCCTTCGAGCCAGCAGCTTCAGCGGATTTACAATTTCTGTCCTGGAAGACAGCTTTCCTGCTGGCCATTACCTCAGCTAGAAGGGTTTCAGAATTACAGGCACTAATGGCAATACCACCCTTCATAATCTTTCACCGAGACAGGGTCTCCTTACGAACCAATCCTTCCTTTCTGCCAAAAGTGGCATCTAGGGTCTCTCTAAATCAGGCAATTCACCTGCCTACTTTCTTCCCCAATCCTGAAAACAAAGGGGAAAGACTGTTGCATACCTTGGACATACATAGACAACTTCGCTACTATCTAGACAGAACCAAGATCAGTAGGAAGTCCGATCAGCTATTTGTAGCTTACGCTCCTGGAGTACAGGGAAAAGCAATTTCCAAACAGACAATTTCAAAATGGATTGGACATTGCATCAGATATTGCTATTCCTTCCATGGAAAGAGTGTGCCAGCCAATATCAGAAAACACTCTACCAGAGCTACAGCCACCTCCACAGCCTTCTTAAGAGGGGTGCCTACAAAGGATATTCTAGAAGCTGCTACATGGAGCTCCGTGCATACATTTTCCAAACACTACAACCTCCCTTTATTTTCCAGATCCAGAGCAGGCTTTGCTTCAGCAGTCCTGCAGGGATTGCTAGCTACACCATCCTTTTCATAGAGCATACCACCTCCCTCAGCTAAGCTATGGTACTCAACCCATATGTTATGACTGCAGTTGCATTCTTGAAGGACATAGTACAGTTTTGTACCTACCATAAATGTAGATGTCCGATAGATATGCAACTGCAGTCGGGTTTTCCACCCTCCTTCCCCTCTATGCCTTGGGTCCACTCCTCTTCCTGTTATTCTTAGCTGGGGATATCTGTTATGGTGTATCTGTTTATTGCTTACTTATTTGTCTGGAAAACTATTTTTGTTTTACAAATTTGATTTTAGCCTTACTTGGAGGGCACCTGGCATCTGGGGCAAGAAACACTGAAGAAGATGGCGTTGGCTGATGCTTATATACTCCAGCCGCTCTGACATCGGAGAGAAATGCGACATCAGCCAACGTCGGACCCAGACTTTGGAATCCGGCCGACCGAGGGCTGCCTGAGGCAGGACAACCCATATGTTATGACTGCAGTTGCATATCTATTGGACATCTACATTTATGGTAGGTTCAAAACTGTACTTTTGGTGGGTTGGAAGAGGAGTAGTTTAGCTTTGTTTGGGTTGAGTATTAATTGGGCATCGGATAACCAAGTTTCAACAGAGGAAAAGGCTTCATGTGTGACTTTTTGCAGTCTTGGTAGGGACTGGGCTGAGCAGATGATGGTTGAGTCATCTGCGTATTGTATGAGTGTGCCATGTTTGGTGCAAAGGCTAGATTATTGGTGTAAATATAAATAATAAAAACTCAAAACTGTACCAACAACTGCATGAAGGTATCTTTAACAAAGTGCGTTGTGCAATAAGTGTAGAATTATAACTGCAAGAAATCAATAATGTCAACTGTTCTGCAATAAAAACATGAAACAAAACCAGTACTTGCCTGAAGGCATATCCACTAAAGTTTCTTGTGCAATTAGTGTAGAGCCAGAGCTGTTTTGTAAGAAATGAATTATGACAACTGTTCTGCAATAATATATGGACCAATACAAATAACAACAAGGTAAAGTATGTGCATCAGGATTGTCTCATTTTAACCATTGCATTTCAACTATATGCATTCAGGCTATGAGTTACATTGCTGCAGTCAAGTGTAACAGTGTAATAACTGTAGACTGCAAATATGATGGCTGTCAAATGTATTTTTAACACATGTTCAAGGCTTTTTCTAGGCCAATATTGTTCATATGATGCTCTGTCACCCACAAATAGCAGGTAAGTAAGGTATATGGGTGAGGTAGCCCACTCCATGATCTGATGTTGTTTGTTGACTTCACAGATATTTCAAATAACTAACAATATATTGTGTACACCTGCATTTTATTAGTAATATGTAGGTTACCTAGTATCTCTGTAATGCCTGAAATCCATGCATGTGTGTTCAGCTGTCACTGCAGTCTGCTATAAAACTGTAGTACTATCACAGGACATATTTTAGTTCTAGGTGAGCTCTAAGCAAATATCAGTCAGTTAGTAATCAGTGGTGACTCAGTAGCTTAGTTTGTTAAATGCTCTGTATGAAGTACATTTTGCCAAACACAGACCAGGGTTCGAATCCAGTGCTGTGTAGAAATAAATATTACAGTATCAGTCACATAATGATCACAGATTTTCTCTCCACAGAAACTACATGTAACTGGGTGAGGTAGCCCATATTATGAGTAAACATTTGTGTGTTTAGATGTCACAGACTGTTAAAATCATTAGCAGGAATGTGAAAATTCAGCATAAGATAAAGGAAATAAGTATAATAATAATAAAATTAAATTAAATAAAATGTGTGTAATCTTTGGTATTTCTATATGCCTGGAGTGTCTGTTAAAGGTTGCTGCAGTCAATTAATACATGAATTGCAGAAGTCCTCTGCAGTCACTACTATTGGGTTGTATCCCTATGCCTGCCAGGCAAGGCATGATAGTTGTTTAGTTTCTGTATCTTACACATACATGTCTCTCAAGTGTCATGATGTCACGTAATGTAATTAGTAGTGTGTAATCCCTCTGTCACAGATTTATTATCAACATGATTATCTAAATAGCAAAGTATCAGTACGTCAGCCCACAGTACGCCTTGGTAATTATATAGGTCCACTTGATGTGTAAGTGTTCTGTGTAGTTGTATACCTGTAGTTGTTACTCCTTAGGAAACTGTCCCATGCAGATAGCTTGAGAGATATGTATGTACTACAGCAGCTACAGGGCAGTTGTACACATAAAGAAAGGACAGACCTGTAGAGTAAATAGTAGTACTGTTGTCAGGTATATAGCTATAATGGTATTAATGGACTGTATTTCTCTCTCTCTCCACCCCTTATCTTCATTTATTTATTATTGTTATTCATTGGCATTGTTTAATCTTAACATATGTTGTTACATTAAATTTCATTTTGGGACATGTTTTATTATTGTTATGTATTATAATGGTTGCATATTAACATATCTTGTTGAATTACCTATTGTGATGGCATTATGCTAAAACTGTTACTTCCATGCTGTTTATATACTGACTGTTTTGTTATTTATTGTTGTATTTCAGATAATATGCATTGAAATGTTATTGAGTTATTTCCAATATTCTGGCATGCTGTTATTACTAACACATATTTTGTTCATAACTAACCTATACTTATTGCTATAATTCCATCACCATGGCACAACAGGGTAGGCTGGTTCCCGGTGATCCACCTACCTTACCTCAGCTGGCTATGGCACTGGGTCCTAGCATGCTGAGACCAAGCCAGTAGTGCCTGCTCTGCCTTCCCTGCACCACCTTCATGTGGGACTGCCTCAGTGAATGGGGTGTGGCCTCCCTCTGGGAGCAGTGGTGGAGGGGTGGTAGTCACCCAACAGCAACTACTGGCCATGGTGCACAGTATCATTTATTGCAGCTATGAAAGTTGGCTGCACCAGATTGAGGGCATACTGGCCAATGTGGTTGGGCAGACTGGCCCTGGTGCCCAGCCTCCAGCACAGCCACCTTCAGGGCAGTGAAAGAACAGTGTGGACTGCCCATGAGTGGGGATGTCAGTCACACTGCTGCCATCTGGACACATATGCATCTCGGATTCCACAACTCTCTCCCCATCCAAGGTGTATATCCCCTTCATGTGTCACACACTGCCCATGTCAGTTGTCTTGTCTGTCTGCAGTTGCATCCTGTCCTACCCAACTTACTTCCCCACAAGTACCTATGTCCCTTCTCCAACATTCCACTCTCCTTAAAAAAATGAGCATCTGCCCCACAAAAAAATATTGCCTCATACATAGCTCTCCATTTCAAACATGTGTCCTCTGGACACAATCAATTTGGTCCAATTGGCTTCAGAACACATTGTCCTCACCCCTCTGTCGGGGGTTTGAGGGTCCAAATTCATCTACAAAATCTTTCAAAATGCACTGGTGTTGCTGTACAAGAAATGGAAAGCTATGGTTCTTCCCTACACCCTTCCTGCACATCCCTACCTACCTTTCACTATGTTTTCCCCCTGCTTGCCCCAATTTCACCACTGCCCTATCACCCCCTTTTCTTTTATTTTTTTTAATTTTTAGTGCATATTTGCGAGGAGCTAAGTGATGCATCAGACCACATTTCTTAGATGGGTGAAAATCTGTTTAAAGGAGCTTTAATGAGCCTTAATGAACTTATGTGTTTCTCACATTGTTAGTCACATGTACAAAATAATCACCTCTGCCATGTTTCAGACCCAGGCCCCTGTCAACTATAGCCTACTGCATTAACAGTTCTTAATTAAAACAGGTGTTTCCAGCAAAACATATTGATTGCCACTGACAGACTGAAATTAAACCTAATGGGAAAATTGGGAGTGTACCTGGAACTCTGGTGCAATAATACACCAGTAGACAGCCAAATAAATAACAATGGAAATACCTCAGGCCTGGGATAGCTGGTAAATGTTCCCTTTTATCAGCAACATCATTAAACACACCTGCTAAGGCAGCAATGGCAAAGTACATATGATCAATTGGGACCCTGCTGCAGAAAACCTGCCTTTGAAAGCCATGCACATACTGATGGATGCAGACAAGGTGTGTCACAGCCTGTATGTCTGCACATATATCTTGAAAATACACCTATGTCAGCACTGGCTCAGTCTGTTAAATGCCTTGTATGCAGTATATTTTGCCACCCACAGTCCTGTTTTCAAATTCAGTGTGTTGCACTTTAATTACAATGCTGTGAAGACAGCAAGTAATGACTGAATCATGCAGTTTTAATCCCCACAGGTTACTGCTACTGAATTATCTGCTACCCAGTTTTGCAAGTCAAAAGCCTGCAGGTAGAGACACCCTGCACATATCTGTATAGCCTAACTATATGTCATCTACTACTCTGTTATTGGCACTGTTGCATAACAGATGTACCTGAAGCACACGCCTCAACTGCACTGTAAAGGGTACCCTTAGCCAGGCTCTGCTATAAGGACAGGGCTGACACTGCTGACACAGTTACACATACAGCATGCCGTCCTTCAAAGTGTTCACACCCCCCCATGTGTTCTAGGCTGCAGCATCTACTACAGCCTGTAGCATACACAGCTGTATGATAAGGTAGATTCTACAGACCTACCATCATTTCCAAACCCTAGAACAAGGGATCCAGACACAACCATACATAAAGAAGGGGCAACAAAGGCCCAGAGATAGGGACATTTTTAACAGTTTCCCCTACAAAGATAGTAAGTTGATAGAATAACAGCAACTGAATTAGTATGCATACTCTGATGCATATGAAGTGTGACACACACATGCCTCTCTCCCATTACTGACCTCAAACAACAATGTTTGACAGTGAACTGCCAGATGACCACAATGTCATGGGACACTGACCAAACATATGAGGCAAAACTGTGGACATACTTCATAAATCTCTACAAATGAACAATATTTGTACCTACCCTTTGCAATGCTGTAATCTCCACACCTCACTAATGCCCATCTTAAAAACTATGAAAGAGGCCAAGGCCACATGAAGGCCTTTTATATTGCACTGTGGTACCATGTCATTGGCTAATGATAGTACATTTCAGCTGTTTTAGATGCAATTAGCAATTGGTGAAAAGGCAATTACCTGTTAATAAGCACTACCTACAAAAGACAAGCAACTGCTTATGGGGAACAGGCCTGCATGTTGCTTCACTCACACAGAATGTGTGTGCAAACTATTTGCAGAGGAATGATTCAAAAAAAGAATACTCCACTCTACCAGGTATGTAATAGACTTCACCATATAATGGGATGCAGATGGGAGGGTGTAGGTATGGTGAATAGGGATTACAACAGTAGGCTTGTGTTAGATCTATGGTATTGACATGTCAGTATTATTCTGCTGTCCAGCACCTACAGGCATGCCCCTCAACTGTCCCTGCTTTGAATTACATCTTAGCTCTGCCCCTGTCAGTCCTTCCTACAGGGGTTGGCTATTGTAGGAAAGGTAGTCGATTACATGTTAGACATAGTGACAATAAATAAGGGTGTACACTCCTGTAACATCAAATGATGTACTGCAATTCACCTCCTCTTTGTCAGTGTTACACATAAATAGTTCTAGCATTGTAAAAGTGTCCCTGAATGTCTCTGATGTACTCTGGCTAAGTCCCTGTTTTATTGACATTGTTCCCTGCTTTGTTGAGAGCTATGCCTAATATACCTGTCAGCCTCCTACAACAAGAAATCAGGACAAAGCCATAATTAATGGGGAGACACAGGCCTGAACTCAGCGACAGAGTATACATATTGGTCATACAAAGTCAGAATGTGAATAGAATAATAGATATTACTGTAGCATAAGTGTTTTCTGAGGCATCTGATGTGTGACATTTGGATTCTCTATTTATTTTCTGACAACAACCATCGATGATTGGCCAACTGTTTGTCAAACATCCACATGTTTGTGCCAAAAGGACATCTTTAAGGCAAGCATGTTGACATTGCGCAAACATCTGTATAGTTGAGAGGTATGATGTCAGCAGAAAACATATAGTACAGCAGGTTTGCATTGCTTCCTGTCATTGTGGCACACTGGTGTTGCTGGACTGTCCCCATATAGTTGTTTTAATAGCACACTGCTATTTGTTCAACAGTGGCCTATGACATATTCGTGGGAATTTGCCTATAGGGGACATACCACAGTCGACTGCAGTGATGAGTGTAGAGACATACATCAGAATCTGTCACAGCAGACATGGACATACCTAGTAATGCTACTATCTTGGTGATAGCCACACATGTAGTGTGTTGCCAGACTGTGGGGTATGTTGTGTGAGGGAGCAGTGGATAGTGCAGGCCATATTGGTTGTACATGGTCTGTACATAGTGGATGTCCATGTATCTGGTCCTGTAATGTGTTCCCCTCTTGTTGTCTTTCAGGAGCAATGAATCCTAAGAGACATCCACTATTCACAGATGCAGAGAATGATATCATACTGGATGGCCTCAGACTACACTACCACATCCTGCTTTCAAGGGTTCTCCACAATCGTGACCAGCAGGCAGCATTGTTGGGTGAGCTTTCAAGGCAGTTAGTCAGACTGACCAGCAGGACAGGATCTACAAGCAGGTCCAAAATGAGGCCATGGATATAGTCAATGCTGCACATCAAAAGAGAGCTGATTTGGCCAAGGATCATACTGCCACCAGTGGAGGGCCTGAGACAGAACAATCACTCTTGGCCACAGAGGAATTCCTGGCAAATCTAGGATCAGCCACCAGCTCCCAGGCATCCATCATGCCATACATCCTGGAAGTGAGTGCCACAGCCTCCACATCAGAGGAGCATCCAGGTAAGCCGTGTTAACCAGTGTAATACTATATCAGGCATTGTGGCAGGCTCTACATACCAATATATGGGTGTCAGGTCTAGCTGCATTGGGGGGGGCTTGGGTTTTAAGCACAGTTGTACACACATAATCAGAATGTCAGCAATTTAGCCAGTATCACATTAGCTACTGTATATGTGGATATATGCACTTATTACCTTGTAACACTGCAACATTTGATATTGCTGACAATACCACTACCTCACCTTTTCATAGGTCCATTAGGTGTGGATGGAGACTGTGATCCTGTACCTGGTAAGTGTGATACTGCTGTTTTATGGATCATATATACCTTAAGAATGTTAAGGGTTGCCATTTTGCTCTAGGCACAACTGTTATGCTTAGCCAGAGTAGAACAGTTGTGTGTTCCATTTCAGAGCAGTTAACTGCAGTGCATACACTGGGTAATCACAGGTGCATTTGTGCAAACATTAACACATTTGCACTTATAGTTATGAGCAATTACACAGCCTTTTATACACGGGGCAATTACTCTGAGATGCCTGTTCAAACACAATAGGCAGATGGTACATACCTGAGGCGTGACACTACAACTGTCATATCCTTCTCAAGATAGGTGTATTGGGTTTTATATGTAGTTCTATCACATACACTGTCATATTGTGTACCTCACAGGTGTATTGCACTGGAAACGTTAACCAGATGTAGGTAAAGTGCATGTTATAAAGGGCCTGACTTGTCTGTGTATGTTATTGTGAGTTTGTGTGTTGTGCATGGGATCAGAGATGGGAAATTATGGGACATATAATGCAGTTGTGGATCCTCATCTGTATGAGTCTGTGTGGATTACCATACATAATAGTGCAGGTAGTAATGCACTGTTGTTGTCTTCCTTCTCACATGTGACCAAGTGGGGTTGGAGTCTGTCCCCCTCACAACCTGAAGTTGGTGTCACATCGGCCTCTGATATTGATGGTGGCCAGAGAGAGGCACAGGTGGGATTGCTGGAGGCTGAATCTGTCCCAGAGGTTGACCCAACAATGCCGCCTGCTGGTCACGATTGTGGAGAACCCTTGAAAGCAGGATGTGGTAGTGTAGTCTGAGGCCATCCAGTATGACATCATTCTCTGCATCTGTGAATAGTGGATGTCTCTTAGGATTCATTGCTCCTGAAAGACAACAAGAGGGGAACACATTACAGGACCAGATACATGGACATCCACTATGTACAGACCATGTACAACCAATATGGCCTGCACTATCCACTGCTCCCTCACACAACATACCCCACAGTCTGGCAACACACTACATGTGTGGCTATCACCAAGATAGTAGCATTACTAGGTATGTCCATGTGTGCTGTGACAGATTCTGATGTATGTCTCTACACTCATCACTGCAGTCGACTGTGGTATGTCCCCTATAGGCAAATTCCCACTAATATGTCATAGGCCACTGTTGAACAAATAGCAGTGTGCTATTAAAACAACTATATGGGGACAGTCCAGCAACACCAGTGTGCCACAATGACAGGAAACAATGCAAACCTGCTGTACTATATGTTTTCTGCTGACATCATATTCTCAACTATACAGATGTTTGCGCAATGTCAACATGCTTGCCTTAAAGATGTCCTTTTGGCACAAACATGTGGATGTTTGACAAACAGTTGGCCAATCATCGATGGTTGTTGTCAGAAAATAAATAGAGAATCCAAATGTCACACATCAGATGCCTCAGAAAACACTTATGCTACAGTAATATCTATTATTCTATTCACATTCTGACTTTGTATGACCAATATGTATACTCTGTCGCTGAGTTCAGGCCTGTGTCTCCCCATTAATTATGGCTTTGTCCTGATTTCTTGTTGTAGGAGGCTGACAGGTATATTAGGCATAGCTCTCAACAAAGCAGGGAACAATGTCAATAAAACAGGGACTTAGCCAGAGTACATCAGAGACATTCAGGGACACTTTTACAATGCTAGAACTATTTATGTGTAACACTGACAGACTAAGAGGAGGTGAATTGCAGTACATCATTTGATGTTACAGGAGTGTACACCCTTATTTATTGTCACTATGTCTAACATGTAATCGACTACCTTTCCTACAATAGCCAACCCCTGTAGGAAGGACTGACAGGGGCAGAGCTAAGATGTAATTCAAAGCAGGGACAGTTGAGGGGCATGCCTGTAGGTGCTGGACAGCAGAATAATACTGATATGTCAATACCATAGATCTAACACAAGCATACTGTTGTAATCCCTATTCACCATACCTACACCCTCCCATCTGCATCCCATTATATGGTGAAGTCTATTACATACCTGGTAGAGTGGAGTATTCTTTTTTTGAATCATTCCTGTGCAAATACTTTGCACACACATTCTGTGTGAGTGAAGCAACATGCAGGCCTGTTCCCCATAAGCAGTTGCTTGTCTTTTGTAGGTAGTGCTTATTAACAGGTAATTGCCTTTCCACCAATTGCTAAATGCATCTAAAACAGCTGAAATGCACTATCATTAGCCAATGACATGGTACCACAGTGCAATATATAAGGCCTTCATGTGGCCTTGGCCTCTTTCATAGTTTTTAAGATGGGCATTAGTGAGGTGTGGAGATTACAGCATTGCAAAGGGTAGGTACAAATACTGTTCATTTGTAGAGATTTATGAAGTATGTCCACAGTTTTGCCTCATATGTTTGGTCAGTGTCCCATGACATTGTGGTCATCTGTCAGTTCACTGTCAAACATTGTTGTTTGAGGTCAGTAATGGGAGAGAGGCATGTGTGTGTCACACTTCATATGCATCAGAGTATGCATACTAATTCAGTTGCTGTTATTCTATCAACTTACTATCTTTGTAGGGGAAACTGTTAAAAATGTCCCTATCTCTGGGCCTTTGTTGCCTCTCCTTTATGTATGGTTGTGTCTGGATCCCTTGTTCTAGGGTTTGGAAATGATGGTAGGTCTGTTGAATCTACCTTATCATACAGCTGTGTAAGCTACAGGCTGTAGTAGATGCTGCAGCCTAGAACACATGGGGGGGGTGTGAACACTTTGAAGGACGGCATGCTGTATGTGTAACTGTGTCAGCAGTGTCAGCCCTGTCCTTATAGCAGAGCCTGGCTAAGGGTACCCTTTACAGTGCAGTTGAGGCGTGTGCTTCAGGTACATCTGTTATGCAACAGTGCCAATAACAGAGTAGTAGGTGACATATAGTTAGGCTATACAGATATGTGCAGGCTGTCCCTACCTGCAGGCTTTTGACTTGCAAAACTGGGTAGCAGATAATTCAGTAGCAGTAACCTGTGGGGATTAAAACTGCATGATTCAGTCATTACTTGCTGTCTTCACAGCATTGTAATTAAAGTGCAACACACTGAATTTGAAAACAGGACTGTGGGTGGCAAAATATACTGCATACAAGGCATTTAACAGACTGAGCCAGTGCTGACATAGGTGTATTTTCAAGATATATGTGCAGACATACAGGCTGTGACACACCTTGTCTGCATCCATCAGTATGTGCATGGCTTTCAAAGGCAGGTTTTCTGCAGCAGGGTCCCAATTGATCATATGTACTTTGCCATTGCTGCCTTAGCAGGTGTGTTTAATGATGTTGCTGATAAAGGGAACATTTACCAGCTATCCCAGGCCTGAGGTATTTCCATTGTTATTTATTTGGCTGTCTACTGGTGTATTATTGCACCAGAGTTCCAGGTACACTCCCAATTTTCCCATTAGGTTTAATTTCAGTCTGTCAGTGGCAATCAATATGTTTTGCTGGAAACACCTGTTTTAATTAAGAACTGTTAATGCAGTAGGCTGTAGTTGACAGGGGCCTGGGTCTGAAACATGGCAGAGGTGATTATTTTGTACATGTGACTAACAATGTGAGAAACACATAAGATCATTAAGGCTCATTAAAGCTCCTTTAAACAGATTTTCACCCAGCTAAGCAAAGTGGTCTGATGCATCACTTAGCTCCTCGCAAATATGCACTAAAAATTTAAAAAAAATAAAAGAAAAGGGGGTGATAGGGCAGTGGTGAAATCAGGGCAAGCAGGGGGAAAACAGAGTGAAAGGTAGGTAGGGATGTGCAGGAAGGGTGTAGGGAAGAACCATAGCTTTCCATTTCTTGTACAGCAACACCAGTGCATTTTGAAAGATTTTGTAGATGAATTTGGACCCTCAAACCCCTGACAGAGGGGTGAGGACAACATAAATGTGTTGTGAAGCCAATTGGACCAAATTGATTGTGTCCAGGCGACACATGTGTGAAATGGAGAGCTATGTATGAGGCAAAATTTTTTTGTGGGACAGATGCTCATTTTTTTAAGGAGAGAGTGGAATGTTGGAGAAGGGACATAGGTACTTGTGGGGAAGTAAGTTGGGTAGGACAGGATGCAACTGCAGACAGACAAGACAACTGACATGGGCAGTGTGTGACACATGAAGGGGATATACACCTTGGATGGGGAGAGAGTTGTGGAATCCGAGATGCATATGTGTCCAGATGGCAGCAGTGTGACTGACATCCCCACTCATGGGCAGTCCACACTGTTCTTTCACTGCCCTGAAGGTGGCTGTGCTGGAGGCTGGGCACCAGGGCCAGTCTGCCCAACCACATTGGCCAGTATGCCCTCAATCTGGTGCAGCCAACTTTCATAGCTGCAATAAATGATACTGTGCACCATGGCCAGTAGTTGCTGTTGGGTGACTACCACCCCTCCACCACTGCTCCCAGAGGGAGGCCACACCCCATTCACTGAGGCAGTCCCACATGAAGGTGGTGCAGGGAAGGCAGAGCAGGCACTACTGGCTTGGTCTCAGCATGCTAGGACCCAGTGCCATGGCCAGCTGAGGTAAGGTAGGTGGATCACCGGGAACCAGCCTACACTGTTGTGCCATGGTGATGGAATTATAGCAATAAGTATAGGTTAGTTATGAACAAAATATGTGTTAGTAATAACAGCATGCCAGAATATTGGAAATAACCCAATTACATTTCAATGCATATTATCTGAAATACAACAATAAATAACAAAACAGTCAGTATATAAACAGCATGGCAGTAACAGTTTTAGCATAATGCCATCACAATAAGTAATTCAACAAGATATGTTAATATGCAGCCATTATAATACATAACAATAATAAAACATGTCCCAAAATGAAATTTAATGTAACAACATATGTTAAGATTAAACAATGCCAATGAATAACAATAATAAATAAATGAAGATACGGGGTGGAGAGAGAGAGAGAAATACAGTCCATTAATACCATTATAGCTATATACCTGACAACAGTACTACTATTTACTCTACAGGTCTGTCCTTTCTTTATGTGTACAACTGCCCTGTAGCTGCTGTAGTACATACATATCTCTCAAGCTATCTGCATGGGACAGTTTCTTAAGGAGTAACAACTACAGGTATACAACTACACAGAACACTTACACATCAAGTGGACCTATATAATTACCAAGGCGTACTGTGGGCTGACGTACTGATACTTTGCTATTTAGATAATCATGTTGATAATAAATCTGTGACAGAGGGATTACACACTACTAATTACATTACATGACATCATGACACTTGAGAGACATGTATGTGTAAGATACAGAAACTAAACAACTATCATGCCTTGCCTGGCAGGCATAGGGATACAACCCAATAGTAGTGACTGCAGAGGACTTCTGCAATTCATGTATTAATTGACTGCAGCAACCTTTAACAGACACTCCAGGCATATAGAAATACCAAAGATTACACACATTTTATTTAATTTTATTTTATTATTATTATACTTATTTCCTTTATTTTATGCTGAATTTTCACATTCCTGCTAATGATTTTAACAGTCTGTGACATCTAAACACACAAATGTTTACTCATAATATGGGCTACCTCACCCAGTTACATGTAGTTTCTGTGGAGAGAAAATCTGTAATCATTATGTGACTGATACTGTAATATTTATTTCTACACAGCACTGGATTCGAACCCTGGTCTGTGTTTGGCAAAATGTACTTCATACAGAGCATTTAACAAACTAAGCTACTGAGTCACCACTGATTACTAACTGACTGATATTTGCTTAGAGCTCACCTGGAACTAAAATATGTCCTGTGATAGTACTACAGTTTTATAGCAGACTGCAGTGACAGTTGAACACACATGCATGGATTTCAGGCATTACAGAGATACTAGGTAACCTACATATTACTAATAAAATGCAGGTGTACACAATATATTGTTAGTTTTTTGAAATATCTGTGAAGTCAACAAACAACATCAGATCATGGAGTGGGCTACCTCACCCATATACCCTACTTACCTGCTATTTGTGGGTGACAGAGCATCATATGAACAATATTGGCCTAGAAAAAGCCTTGAACATGTGTTAAAAATACATTTGACAGCCATCATATTTGCAGTCTACAGTTATTACACTGTTACACTTGACTGCAGCAATGTAATTCATAGCCTGAATGCATATAGTTGAAATGCAATGGTTAAAATGAGACAATCCTGATGCACATACTTTACCTTGTTGTTATTTGTATTGGTCCATATATTATTGCAGAACAGTTGTCATAATTCATTTCTTACAAAACAGCTCTGGCTCTACACTAATTGCACAAGAAACTTTAGTGGATATGCCTTCAGGCAAGTACTGGTTTTGTTTCATGTTTTTATTGCAGAACAGTTGACATTATTGATTTCTTGCAGTTATAATTCTACACTTATTGCACAACGCACTTTGTTAGAGATACCTTCACGCAGTTGTTGGTACAGTTTTGAGTTTTTATTATTTATATTTACACCAATAATCTAGCCTTTGCCACCAAACATGGCACACTCATAAAATAAGCAGATGACTCAACCATCATCTGCTCAGCCCAGTCCCTACCAAAACTGCAAAAAATCACACATGAAGCCTTTTCCTCTGTTAAAACTTGGTTATCCGATGCCCAATTAATACTCAACCCAAACAAAGCTAAACTACTCCTCTTCCAACCCACCAAACATACTCAAAACAGCTCTCACTTTAACATCACAGCAAAAGACAACACCACTATATACCCAACTGAACACACCAAATTGCTATGAGTGGAAATAGACAATAAACTAAAATTTGACATTCACATATCCATGACCATAAAAAAGTCCACAAAAAACTAAACGCGTTATACAGAAAGAAATAAGCAATTTCTCACCAAAGCAGCAAAGATTTAAATGGCAAATTCCCACCTTATCTCCACCCTACTTTATGCCTCTCCAATTCATACCAACCTAAGGTAATGCGATCTAAACAAGCTAGAGACCTGCTACTACAAAATCGCCAAATTCGCCACCACTGTCTCTCACTTGCTGAACTGGGCTGGCTTGAACTCCCTCACCTCCTTCAGTGGTATCAACTCTCACTCACCCACAAACTAGTAAACCATCCACTAAATGTCCCATCCCCCCAGAATCTACTCCAACCCTATCGCACCACCAGACCACTAAGATCCAGCAAAAAAAAACACTTGTAGATCACTAAAGCCAATAACTCTGCTGGTGAAGCACTATTCTCTTGTACCATAGCCAAATTATGGAAATCCCTTCCACCCACAATTACCTCCATACCATCAAGCACCCACTTCAAAACTTTACTAAAAGCGCACCTAAAAACATGCTGGCTATGCCCTTGCAACTCCCACTCTAATATCACCCACCCCATCTAACCACTACCTTTCTTTCCACTCCACTAACTACCTTGATTATAGCAAGCTCAGATGCTCATAAGCCTAGTACTTATTATACAGCAGGAACTTCTCATTGTAACATTTGTTAATGTCTGTTATGTACTTCCCAGATAAAGATTCTGGTTGTCTACTGATGTACTATGTTCTTCATCTGTAAATATGTTGTAATTGCTATGTTAAATTGTTAATCACTCTGTAATCCAATGTAACTACTGGCTGTTTATTTTAACTGTGGAGCTTTTCTCCCCGGGCCTCCACTGAAAATGGACCTACGTCCAGTCGGACACTCCAAGTCAACAAATTTAAATAAATAAATAAATAAATAAATAAATAAAATTGCACAACAGTTGCCATTATATAGATGTTGCAATATAGCTGTAATTCCACAGTTATTGCACTACAAACTTTAATGCAGATACTTTATTACAATTAATGCTTTACTCTTCCCTGCTTATTGTACTACAGTTGGCAATTGTCAAAGGAAAAAACTTCAAAGACCAATTCACATAAGGTTCAGGTAAGGCACCCTTTATTACTTGCAGCAAGGAGACAAAACATGCAGATACAGGATTTGTCTAAATTACTAGTGAGCAGTATGCTACTTTTATACAGTTCTATGAAATGTTACTTTTCTATGGTTGACGTTAGACACAGCTTTCTGTATTACTCTACAGAAAATGTTACTTAAATTTCCTGCTGACATGTTCAGATTTAAAATTCACTATGTGTTACATAGAAAATGCTACCTGGATTTCCTGCTGACATGACTGGATTATAAAAAAACATTTGAGGAAAACAACATGGCCTTGGGGCTTATTTTTAGCCCACTACAAACTTTCTATTCTTCAGTTGTGCAATTCTAATATATACGTGTTACATTTCAAGGTACATTTCTAGCTTAGGTACAAGTAATGCTGACTACGGTTTATACTTTCAAGCAGCCTATATTTTCATTATCAATAGCTTCAGCAGCTCTGTACTTTCTCACGGCATAAGCAGAAAATCAATAACTCTTTGTTAAGTCTCATGACACTAGTAGAAATGAAACACTTATTATTATTTTCATGACATTAGCAGAAATCAAATGCTTTCCTGTTAATTTACAAAGCATAAGCAGATCATAGCTGCACATATTTTCATGACATAACAGGATTGGAATGTCTCTAGTAGCTTGTGCAGATTCATGCAGTGTGAACAGAATAAATGTATTAACCCTTTTAAACCCTCGAATGCACTAAGCATGCATATTACTAATACATATTTTTCTAACATTTCCCCCCTTTTAATACTTTTATTCTACTTTCAAAATAAGCATAAACAGTTTTTCTTCCCCTAACCTCTTCCTACTCAGGATTTGCAGTTAAGAGAGTCATTCAGTTTAAACTTATGAAAGCATTTTCAATTTTTCAACAATTCTTCAAGTTCAGCACCTTGGTATAAGGTTTCTGAAACTGACATGTCTATAAAGTCTTTAATCAGTCTTTTCATGCAGGGGATGCAGCAGCAAACACATACCAACAGTAGGATCATTCCTACATAGATGGCAATCAGGATGTTCATCAGGATACTGCCCCAGCCCCCCAAACAATCTCTGGAAAAAGTCAGTCAATGGATTTAGTCCTGGCTTGGTCATAGCCGACACTTGCTGAATTACCTCAAGGTGATTGTCTATCTCGTGTTTGTGGTCAGGAATATATGAACAGCACTCCTCCTGGATTAAAGCACAAGTACCTCCTCTCGCCGCTAGGGTGAAGTCGAGAGCCATGTGGCTTTGAAGCACTACAGTTCTCATGGCAGTCAGTTCATCAGTCACCAATTCTAGAGTGGAAAAGGTTGCATTGCTCTTTATTTCGAGAAGTTTAGACAGTTTTCTCAGTCACATTGCAATTGCTCCAACCCACCTGAACTGTATCATTTTTGTAAAAACACACAGTCCCCTTCTGTCGAACAGACAAGAGCAGTGCTACTTTATCTTGTGATGTAACATCTGATGTATCATAGACTAAATTTTCCCAGGTCTTGTTGGCTCCTATGGGGACTGAAGTTAACAATAACCCCCCGTATGCTGTTGGCAAAGCTGTGCAAATCCAGCAATTTAAAACATTGAAGGTCTCAGCATACACATATTTGATTGCCTGATAAGTGTTGAAGTTTGGGTGCCACTCTACATGCAACTTTCCATGTTTATTCAGTTCAGTTTGTGTGGCTGGGAAAAGGAAGGGCCACAACAAAAAGATTATTGTCACTAGTACAGTCAATAGGATGATAATGCAATTCTTCTGAGGAAATGGTTGTTCTGCATTCCTGTTTTCTCCGACTCTTCTCAGTAGTTTTATTTGGATTTTTCTGGATTCTATCATTTTTGCTTTTGACATGTGATCTCACTCTCTGCCCTAATAGGACCTTCAGAACCGATGGTTTCTTCACAGGGTTTGAGACGGATCAGTCCTATTGATCTGACCCCCCTTTGTAGCCAGACTTTGTGCTGAGGGCCCCGATGGAGAGGTAAGATTTTTGTCCAATTCAAAGTTCTTAAGTAGTTTACAGTGCATCAGGTGGATCCACGAAGCTCGCTCTGCGATTTTGACTGCAGAGGGTGTTGAAAGAAGCACCTGGTATGGACCTTCCCACCTTGGTGAAGTTCAGTTTTTCTTTTTAATATTTTTCACCGAAACCCAGTCCCTTGGGATCACTGCCACTTCCGATGTTTCGGTTTGTTCTTTATCTGAAACAGAATTTGACTGCAACAGATGTTTAGAATTCAACAAATTTCTCATATATTCAGCTAGTGTATAGTCAGCTTCCTGGTCTGCAGACATGAGAAGTTTCCACTGGGGTGTATAATAAGCCATTCCAAACAGTTTTTTCAAAAGGAGTCAATCCTTTTGCAGTCAGAACAGTTCTCATGCTCAACAGTGCCAGAGGCAAACAATACAGCCAATACTTTCCTGTCTCAGCTATTAATTTTCTTAATTTATTCTTTAATATTCCATTATGTCTCTCAACTAGCCCTGCAGATTGTGGATGGTATGCACAATGATTTTTTAAAGAAATACCAAAATGCTTACTTAACTGCTGTATGGTTTGGTTTACAAAGTGTGTACCATTGTCACTGTAGATCCTTTCCGGAATGCCGAATCTAGGGATGATTTCTTTGACAAGTACTTTTGCCACTGTGACTGCATCTGGATTTTTGGTTGGAAAGGCTTCCACCCATCTGGAAAACATATCTACAATGACAAGACAATACTTCTTATTTTCACATTTCTTCAATTCTATGAAATCCATACAGATAGTGTGAAACAGATATGGTGGTGTAGGGAAACTCCCTTGCTTGGGCTTTAACGCTCCTTGTGCATGATGTTTGTTACAAATTTGGCACATCAAACAAAATTTTTTAGAGTAGTTTGTAAATCCTTACGTTGTGAACACCTGGTTCACCAGCTGTACCATCCCCCCTGTTGAGACATGGCACTGCCCATGGCTCAACAAAGCTGCATATCTAAACAAATTAGATGGTAGTATCAGTTTCCCTTCTTTAGAGATGTACAGCCCCTTTTCGAGAATTGCTCCTCGTTTTACCCATCTTTGTTTTTCAGCTTGCGTAGTGAGTGTCTGCATTGTTCTCAACATTTCTAAGTCTAAAATCACAGAGGGTTGTAGTTCCTCATTTAAAAGAAATACTTCTAAAGCTGCTCGCTTTGCAGCTGTATAAGCTCTTGCATTACTTTTTGAAATCCTATCTTGTTGCTTGGTGTCAGCTGTGCATTTACAAATAGCTACTTTCTGAGGTAACTGAATAGATTCTAAAATATCTAAAATAAACTGTGCATGATTGATAGGTTTGCCAGTAGATGTTATCATTCCCCGGTTTTTCCATTGTTGTGCAAAAACATGTACAGTAGAAAAAGTGTACTGGCTGTCAGTAAAAATGTTTACATTATTACCCTTTGCTAAGGTACATGCCCGTGTCAAGGCAATCAATTCTGCTGCCTGTCCAGATAAGTTGTGTGGTAAAGATTTTGCTTCTATAATTTCAGTGTCAGAAACTACTGCATATCCTACTAGGTTCTGTCCTGCAGGACCCCTTTTGCACGAACCATCCATGTAGTATGTCACCTCGGCATCATCCAAGGTGACATCCGTGAGATCTTTTCTAGGTAGTGTATTTGCTCAATCACCTGCAGGCAGCGGTGTGGTGTGCCGTCTGCAGGGGTTGGGAGCAAGGTAGAAGGGTTCAAAGTCATGCATCGTTCAATTGTCATGTGAGGTTGGCTCAACAATATAGTCATACAGGAAAGATGCCTAGCAGGGGAAAGATATGCTACCTTCTCTTGCAGTAAAATAATTGTGACTGCATGAGGCACTCTCAAAGTGAGAGGGTGGAATAAAACTACTGAGGTCGAAACCTGTACTGCCATTGCAGCTGCAACTACTGCTTGTACACAGTGGGGTAAGGACTGTGCCACTGGGTCTAGTTGTGATGAATAGTAAGCAATGGGGCGTTGCTTGTCCCCATGTTGTTGTGTTAACACTGATGTTATATAACCTTGCTTACAATCTACAGTTTGGAAAAAACGTTTATGGTAGTTTGGTAATCCCAGAACTAATGAGGACACTATTAACTGTTTCAGTTTGCAGAAAGCAGATTCTGCCTCTGGTGTCCATTGTAACAAATCCTGTGCTGCCATAGGCTTTTTATATATCAGGTCAGTCAGAGGTGCTGATTCCAAGGCATAGTTTGGAATCCAGCTCCGGCAAAAAATTAGTTGTACCCAGGAAGGACAAAGTAGCCCAGGCTTGTATGACCCTGACCTTGAGCAGCATCTTACCCTCATCTAGAATGATGCCACAGTACAAAGACAAAATGATCGATTTTAACAATTGGCTAAAATTTTGTTGTCATTCAAAGGGGATCCAGTGTCTGTCAGCCTGGGATGACATGCTCGACAAGCCACGTTGTTTTGCTAGGGACAGCTTGCACCTGTCACCACTGGGCTTTCGGATATTGGCAAAGGCTCTTGCCACCCCCATAGTGCCTTTTTTAGGCAAGGCTCAAAAGTCAAACCCACCCCCATAGACAGCACAAGGAACAAGAAACTAAGGGTAATGCTGCTAAATGCCAGAAGTCTTAACCTCAAGATGCACACACTCAAAGCTCTTCTCAGTATGGAGAACATCAATATCTGTGCAGTGACAGAAACCTGGTTCAAGGCTCCAGAGAGCACCCCAGCACTACCAGGCTATACCTCATATCATGCTTTTCGGCCCCAAAACCCGGACCGAACCACAAAAGGAGGGGGAGTTTCCATATTTATCAAGGATATCCACACCTCCAGGTTAGTGGCATTGCACGAAGTATCGGAGACCATCCATGTGCAACTAACAGTGGGCAAGACTGCTTTTCAGTTTATAACATCCTACAGACCATCCTCTCAAAGTCAGGAATCCCATTCGGCTTTCCTGAAAACATTGGGGAACATGACGATATCTCCGAACACCATTATATTGGGTGACTTCAACTACCCAAACATTGACTGGAAGAACTACTCAAGCCCCAGCACCTTAGCCCAAAGATTCCTGGAAATTATAAACTCAAATGCTATGGAGCAACTAGTCACCACTCCCACAAGAGGGGACAACATACTAGACCTGATTATTACCATCATGGGGACTCTATGCTCCACACCAGAAGTATATCCCTCATTGGTAAGATCAGACCATAAATTCATTTCACTGGATGTCCACATTCCGACCCCACTTCTCACTTCTCAAAACCGAAGTGGAATCCTTCAAGGCCCCAGGGCCAGTGGAAACTACATCCCAAACTGCAGAATCCTATATAAATGCATTCTACGGACATCTCCAGGAATGCATGGATCATACTATCCCAAACAAAACCAAGACCCAATCATCCAAAGGCAGGCATCCAGTCTGGTAGACCCCTGCCATAAATAAACTGTACAACAGAAGGAGGAAGCTACTACATGATAGAGCAAAATCCCTAATAGGGAAGGCATCTCTGATCAGTACTAGCAAAAAATTACGATCCCTCATAAAATCCTCCATGGCCAGCTTCGAGTGAAAAATTGCACAGGACACCAAAGACAATCATAAGGCTTTTTTCAGTTATGTTAGAAACCTGGGATGCAACTCCCAGACTTGTTCTGAGTTGATTCTAGAATGACAAATAATACACTGAACCCACAGACATCGCCAATATCCTGGCAGACAGGTTCAGTGCAAACTTCTCCACCCCTTCCCCCCCAAAAGAGCAAGTATCTATCCCAGCAGAGGGCTGCCTCCCAAACATCTCAGATGCTCAGGTGAAGGCTTCCCTCTCCAAAGCAAAAAACACTGCTTCCATGGGACCAGATGGCATCCCAGGTTGCATCCTACATGAACTACAAGAGGAACTAATCCCTCAAATAAAACAGCTATACAATCTCAGTCTCACTACAGGATATGTGCCCACAGAATGGCGTACAGCAACAGTGGTCCCACTCCACAAAGGTGGAGCCTCTACGGACCCTGGAAACTATCGCCCCATAAGCCTGACTAGCTTAGTCTGCAAGGCTATGGAGAGGATCATCATGGAGCTCATAAACAAAGACATCAGGGACCTACAGACACTAGATCCTACCCAGTTCAGCTTTGTCAAGGGCAGATCCTGCCTTTTGAATCTGGTTGACTTCTTTGAAACAGTCACCAAAGCCATAGATGAAGGGAAGGTAGTCCACACAGCCTATCTGGACCTTGCAAAGGCATTTGACACTATACCCCACTCGGGCATCATAGATAAGCTATCCAGCTTAAATATAAACCCCCTATGTCACACGATGGATGGCAAACTGGCTCAAAGACAGAACCCACAGAGTGAGAGTTTCTGGAGCCATGTTAGACTCGAAACCGGTCACAAGTGGTGTCCCACAGGGTTCTGTCCTGGGACCACTCTTGTTCGGTATATACTTTTCCGAGGTACAGGCAAACGTGGGAGGACTATGGCTCACCAAGTTCGCAGACGACTGCAAACTGGGTGCTATAATCAACTCTCCAGCTGACACAAACATCCTTCAAAAAGGTCTCACAGAGACAGATAACTGGTGCCAGCGCCATGGTTTAAAGCTAAATGCCAAAAAATGTATAGTCATAGCCTTTGGCAAAAACAATGTGCCCACAAATTACCACATAGGCGGAAGCCCATTAAGTACAGAGAAATTTATTAGGGACCTGAGGACCCAAGTTGATAGCAATCTCTCCTTTGAAAAACACATTGCCAAAGTGGTTAGAAAGACCTTCTACATAGCCCACCTCATCACGAAGGGTTTCACATCTAGATCAAGAGAGGTAATCGTTCCCGTTTATTCATCCCTCATCAGGCCCATCATAGAATACAATGCCCCTTTTGGGAAGTACCTTACCCAACACCTGCAGCAGTTAGAAAGACCCCAAAAGTATCTCACCAAGAGGATCAAGGGTCTCAAACAGATGCCATATGCTGCTCAGTTAAAAAAGCTCCAGCTCTACTCAGTTGCATACCGCCTACTTCGAGGCAATCTATGCCTGACATACAAAGCTATGTCAAATCCAGAATTAATGGACATGCTCCACCTCAGTAAATCTAAATCCCTTAGAGCCACACGCTCGAGGGACTTGAACCTCAGCACAGAAATAAATAGAACTTGCTGGAGGGACAGGTTCATAATCCAGAGGCTCCCTTTACTCTGGAATAGAATTCCAGTTCATGTGAGGCAGAGCACCTCACTGAATCTCTTCAAGAAGAATCTCGATAAGTGGATGGGGGATCGTAGGTTTGTCCCAGGGATTACTCCCGTGTCACTATTAGACAGATGCACAGTAAACTAAACCTTAAAAAGGGCACAGTATACTCAAATCAAGGGGTGGCGTAAGCCATACAGAATCGGGCTAGGCTTATAATTGCCCCAGGACAGATAGCCTAGTATGAACCTATGAACCTATGAACCTTCTTGGTAGTGGGTTTTGGTGCTTGCAAAATTGCTACTTTTCTGTCCTCATCTAATGTTCTACCTTCCTTGACTATCACATATCCCAGGTATTTGACTTGTTTTTTCCAAAGCTGCAGTTTATTTTTATTTACCTTATGTCCTTCAGTGGCTAAAAATCGTAATAGCGCTATGGTATCTTCTTTACAATCTTGCTAGGTGGGGGCCGCCAGCAAGATGTCATCAACATAAAGTAAAATCTGACTGCCTCTTGGTGGGGTAAATCCCGTCAAGTTGCTTTCCATTTCTTGTGAGAATATTGTTGGCCTTTCACAATACCCCTGTGGTAGTCGTGTATATGTATACCTTTTCCCCTGAAATGTGAATGCAAACCAATACTAGCTGTCAGGGTGTATTGGTATCTAAAAGAATGCATTGCTGATGTCTACCACAGAAAAATACTTCTGTTGAGGTTTTAAATTATTCAACAGGGTGTGTGGGTCTGGCACCGTAGGTGCCCTTGGTATTACTGTGTCATTTACAGCTTGTAAATCTTGGACCATACGCCATTCTCCATTTGCTTTTTTAACAGGAAATAAGGGTGTGTTACATGGTGAATCAGGAGATTCCACCAGCACCCCTTCCTTAAGTAAAGCTGCTATAATAGACTTTATTCCTGCCTTTGCATCTTTTCTTAAGGGATACTGTCTTTTCTGTGGTCTAAATGCTGACTTTGGTGTGATAGTAACTGGTCCGGCTGTACGAATAAGTCCTACATCTGACTTTCCTGTTGACCAGAGAGTTTCTGGTATATTCTGTAAGGCATTATCTTCCTCCTTTAATAGCAGTGCTAATCAGCTGTCCTTGCTAGACTGCAAGTGTACGGCTGGCTGGGTCTGAGTTATCCAGTTCAACTTCTGTATTTGTATTCCCTGTTCTGACAGTTCTAATTCTGTCTGTTTCTCCCATCTCATGACTTTTTCTCCTAGGTCTGCCCATTCTATGTTTTTGTCTTTGGTTAAGCTAACATGTGGTAATCTATTAGATTTATAAAGTGTAAAGAACTCCTGGGGCAATGAACAGCTGGCTACATTGTTCCCCTCTGTGTCCCAGTACAAGTTACGTAATATCAATCTGTTTGCATGATTTTTAAACAATTTTTGATCATATTCCTTGTCAGGTCCTGGTGTGTTACAATAATACAGGGTTGTCATGGGAGGGGAACTTGCTGATGGCTACATTCATTAATTCTTCGGTCACAGTCCCTGGACCAGTCATAAGAAAGTCCTGGCTGTACCATTAACACATTTCACCCTCCGATTGCACTGCAAAGGTATAAATTTGTCGCTGTGCTTCCATACTCTGCATGGTTGGGACTACTGCTATACCAAATAGCTGCATAAGGTCTCTGCCCAAGAGGTTTACTGGGCATTTTGCAGAAACAACAATTTTGCTTTTCTTTGTCAATCCTGAAATAGGATCAGTTATTGCAATGTTACGGGAGAGGGGCTCCCGATACAGCTGTCCATTAGCTGCTTTTACCAGTATGTACTCAGGTGATTTGGAGGGATGTATCAGGGTTCGTGATGCCCCTGAGTCACACAAGAATTTGACTTCCCTCCCTTCTACCAAGAATTTAACTTCTGGTTTTGTGTCTGCTAACTAGAGCTTCAGGCTCAATAAAGCTAGGTCTAATATTTCATTTTCTACACTGTCACTAACTTCTTGCACTTCCTCCATCTCTTCTGTCACATCCTCTACTCCCTCTATCACATTCTCTTCTGTCCATTCTCTACTATCCCCTTCCAGTGATTCCTGACTACCGTATAGTCAGTCCTCACCCTCCTTGTCTTCCGTGGTTGCCTTCTTGTTTTTCTTGCAATCCCTTGCCAAATGTCTCTTTTTACCGCATTTGAAACATTCACCCCTTTTCTTTTGCCCTTCAAAGTCCTCTAATCGCTGATCAGATTGTTTGCTTCCCTGTGCATTTTTCTTGCCCTTTTTCCCGGACTGTACTACATAAACTTCTGCTCCATCTTCTACAGAAAATACTTGGGCTTTCTTTTTCTTTTTGCTATTAAAAATCCTTTCAGCATGCCTAGCATAGTCAAGTAATGATTGTAACCTGCTTGTACGATGGTCTACCATGTGTTTTGTAATAAAACTGCTTATGGGTGCAATACTGCCTTTTAAAAATGCATTATTTAACTGCTGTTCATATGGGGAATCTTATGTTTGATCTTTAGGAACCTGCATTCCACAGTGGTTATTAAAACATTCTAATAATCTGGCATAATACCGGTCAATAGTTTCACCTTCTTGTTGGATGCATTGATTAATGCAAGTCCAGTCTGCCCTAGGCTTCCATTTTTCAGAGATGCGGTCTGTAAGACCTTTTACTCTGTTGTCTAGTTCTGCGCTGCTAAGTGGGAGGGGTCTGTGTGCAGTGTCATGGGGATTCCAGTTGCCACTAATCATGTGCCAATCTGGTCCCACAATTTGTCTAACTACTTTTTCTACCTCTTCTCCATTTAAGTTATAACTCAGCCTCATTCCTTGTAAATCTTCTGAGAACTTTCTAAAATTAACTTTTGGATGGGGAATTCCCTCAGTGACTTTCCGGATATCTTCTGGAGTCCAGGGTATATACACTAAAATCGTTGGGTCCTGACCGTCTTGTCCTGCCTAAGGATTAGGTACTTCTATAAGTGGGCATATTTCTTCTTCACTCATAGATCATGAATTCTTAACCATTTGATATAACTCAATGCCTTCATTTGAGTTACCTGCCCGTGTTCGAGACCTGGTCCCGATGGGATCTGTAATAAATGGTTTTACTTTTACAATGTCTCTATTTTCAGTGACAACAGGATATCGTGGGGGTGGACTAACCTGTTCACTTGCCTCATATTCTGGTAAGGGAGGCGGAGGGGCTGATGCTATTACTAAGTTATTGTCCTCCTTATCTAGAAACATTGCTTTTGAATTATTGTTCTTTTGTTCCCTACGTTTTACTTCCTCAAGCCACCTGTGTGCTTGAGGAATTCCTAATTTGCGTTGCTTTTTTACCCGACCTTTGGAATCGGTTTTGAGCTGTTTGACAAGTTTGATAAGCGAGGATTTTTCTAATTTTCCATCGAATTCATATTTATTAACCCATTTTGAATAATATTTAATATGGTCAGCATGCTGCGACTGCATGTATTTTGCGTCTTCAGTTAACGGTGGATTTTTTGTACAATTATTACCCATTTTGTTTTACCCTTTTATGTAACTTCTCTTATTTTTAACGTGGTACCACAGATTTTGTTATAGTCTCTTCAGAATGACTGCCTATCTATTCTGTTTCTCCTGATCAATGACAAGACAGTAATCTTTTCTGTCCCTGACTTGTAAAATACAGTCTTGACAAAAACAATACAAATCTAGTCCCTGTTCTAAAACAGAAAACAGAAAAAAGTAGATTCACCTTACCTGAGCCCACATGATTGATCACCAATTTGGAGACCCATCCTTCAGTCGCAGATCAGAAAATGGCTGGCCACTTTTGTACAACAATTCAGTCGGAGGGCTTTTCATATAAGAAGAACCGATTTGGTTTCTTCCCCGTACGGTTTCAACCACCTGGCCCGTCTGATCCGAGGCAAAGTGAGGGTTCCAGTCTGAAGGACCAGTCTGTCAAAGGAAAAAACTTCAAAGACCAACTCACATAAGGTTCAGGTTAGGCACCCTTTATTACTTGCAGCAAGGAGACAAAACATGCAGATACAGGTTTTTGTCTGAAAACTAGTGAGCAGTATGCTGCTTTTATACAGTTCTTTCCATGTTACACAGAAATGTTGCTTCTATTGCTGACGTAGTTAGACACAGCTTTCTGTATTACTCTACAGAAAATGTTACTTAGATTTCCTGCTGACATGTTCAGATTTAAAATTCACAATGTGTTACATAGAAAATGTTACTTGGATTTCCTGCTGACATGACTGGATTATAAAAAAAAATTGAGAAAAGCAACCTGGCCTTGGAGCTTATTTTTGCCCACTACAAACTTTCTATTTTTCAATTGTGCAGTTCTAATATATATGTGTTACATTTCAAGGTACATTTCTAGCTTAGGTACAAGTAATGCTGACTACGGTTTATACTTTCAAGCAGCCTTTGTTTTCATTATCAATAGCTTCAGCAGCTGTGTACTTTCTTACGGCATAAGCAGAAAATCAATAACTCTTTGTTAAGTCTCATGACACTAGTAGAAATGAAACAATTATTATTATTATTTTCATGACATTAGCAGAAATCAAATGCTTTCCTGTTAATTTCCAAAGCATAAGCAGATCATAGCTGCACATATTTTCATGACATAACAGGATTGGAATGTCTCTAGTAGCTTGTGCAGATTCATGAAGTGTGAACAGAATAAATGTATTAACCCTTTTAAACCTCGAATGCACTAAGCATGCATATTACTAATATATATTTTTCTAACAGCAATATTTATTAATTGCAGTACAGCTCTAAGTCCACATTCACTGCAATACGATCTTTACTGTATATATCTAATCACAGTTAATGCTTTACTCTTTCTTACTTATTTGCCTATAGATAGCAAAATACATCTGTACTCACCACACTCATGGTGCAACCTGGCCAACTGCCCAGCATGTGCCTTGAAGTTGTGAGCTCTCTCCCTTGCAGCTGTTGGGAGAGAAGCACACCATTATTCATACCAGTTTATCAGACATTCAGATTAGGTATTGGTGAAACAAAGATAATATTACTTACAAACATGTGGGGCATTCCCAGCCCAAGCTTCTCAGACCCAGGTGTCCAAAAGATCCTCCTTTCTACGCTTCAGGTCATCATGGTGATGATGAACCTGTTCACCAGTGTGGGGGATACCTGTCACACTGACAAACTCATGTGCCAGCTGGTCCCACGCCTCCACCTTGCACTCTGAGCCCTGGAACCCTCCCTGCACCAGTCAGTCATCATGGTTTTCACCAGGAGTTCAACCATGACCCTGGACTCCTGAATGCCTCATTGCTGTGCCCAGAAATGCTCACCCTCTCCAACACCAGTTTTACTTGCTACACAGTTCAAACTCCAACAGATTATGTTGTATTCCCACTTAGTGAGCTTTATATAGCCTGCTTTCCCACCCTTAAATGCCATTGGGCAATATTTAAAAATGCAGCTACTTAGCAGTGCGCAAACCAGCCAAGCAAAGCCAAGTGGTACCCAGCAGTGCATAAACATTCTCTGCTGTTATTTTGTTTATGCAATCCTTAGCAGGTCTTAGCAGAGCTTAGCTGAGCACAGCAGGCCAGGACTAAAAAATAATTAGCATAATTTGTGTTTTGAAAATAAATGCTTACTTTCCCTTCTATGTATTCAAGCCCTGCACCTACTGCACATGAGGCGGTAACTCTACCCATTCAGCTATATGGATATTTTATTTATTTATTTTTATTTTTTTGTTGTTTTATTTAGTGTCCGACTGGAATTTATTTTTTTTTTCAGGAGGCCGGGGAGAAAAAAGCTTTCACAACACAACAACACAATATACATATAAATACAACATATTTGTTGAGAGTGGAGAGCAGAGACAAAAAAGCTCCACAAACAACAAAAACACAATACAAGTTACAAGATCATCTAGAAGAGATGTAGAGAGAGCTAAGCTGTTAATTCATTTATTTTAGAGTTGATAAGATATTATGAAACTACTAGGCAGGCAAATAACCACAGTTCTTATACTTAAGTACAGTACAGCAGCAATAGATTAATTACACTGGTACAACTCTGGTACAACATCGCAGCCATTCATCAATATCAAGGAGAACAAGAATACTGCAGCAGCACCAACATGGATTAATGGTCAGCTAAGTAATGATTGGATACAAGGCAACAAGGCAGGATTTAGTACTAGTGACTAGTGAGGTAGGGAGGAGGGTCAGGAAGGAAGAAATCAGATTTTACACATGGACATAGCCATTTAATTGCCTTAAAATTTTGTTAGATTTTTTAATTGAGAAGGGGAGGGGAAAAGTCTAGGTTGTTTAGGAGAGAGAGTCAAAATCTTCTATAGAGTTGGCGAGAGAGAGATCACCCTCCTGTTATATTTTTTGATGGTTGTTTGTATGTTGTGTAGAGGGAACACAAAGACTGCTTAGGTTAGAGTAGGGGGTCAATAGGTCAATAGATATGTGGAATTTTGCTATACCTTTAGATATACCTCTGAGCCACCTTTAAGCAGTGCTGCGCATTGTGCCATGCTACATTGTGCAAACCCACTCAGCTACACTTATACATGACCTTTAAATAATTTTTAGATGTATGGCTGGTGTCTTGGCACCATTTACCATTGTTACACTCCACTCTGTGCTGCACAAATATGAATTTTAAAATAAAAATAAAAAAAAAGAACAGGAAAAAATTAAATTACATTGATATAATACAACTGGACAGTGAAGAGAGCATGTTCCTCATGTGAGGACATGGTTACTACCACAGTCCCTACACTGATTCAATAACTGTGTTCCATGGCTCTCCCTTTTCAATGCACCATGATTAATATGCATGGCGTGTGTGTTGCTAAGGGGGAACAGTATACATAGACACAGTAATATTTCATGTAGGCTGTACACTATGCCTACATGGATTTTATTAAATCTAGGGGTGTATATTTTTTAACTTATGCATTTACTGTATGTTTTGTGACTTCATATATTTACTGTATTATGGAGCTTTTCTCCCTGGATCTCTGCTGAAAACAGAATCCCAGCCCACTTAAACATTTCCTGCTAAACAAATGTAAAATAAAATAAAATAAATAAACAAATAAAAATTAAGGACATAGATGTCAGAGCAATGATGAATTTCTGATTCATTATCCACTGGTTGAAGTTACGCTTGAATTGGGTTAGGGAAGAACTCTGCTTCATATGGATGAAAAGCCTGTTCCAGAGAAGGGGCATTCTTTAAGACTCATCCTGGTCACTCCAACATGTAATTTTTATGTCTCAAGCAAGGTTTATGTCCTTTGATTTGGGTATTTGTGATGTTATTTGTTTTGTAGCTATACAGAAGGTTCATCAGAGCGGGATCCAGGGATGCATTGTATGCCAGGCATAAATTGCCTCTCAACAATTTGCAAGACACGAAGTACAGGTATAGGACTTTGAGATCTCCTGTGTAAGACATGTTGTTTATGCACTGTATCCTTTTTGTGAAAAACCTCTAGGGAAATTCCAGTTGTTGCATGTGCCTACTAAAGGGAGTGTTGTACTCAGTAATTGGTCTGGTGAGGGCCAAATACACAAAACAATGGTGTCCTTGGACCTAGATGCCATATCCTTTCTTATATGTTGCGCAACATGGAAGGATTTCCTTTGTACTGTAGACACATGATGATCAAAGAAAATTATACTGTTTTTGGACATGGAGTCACTAGGACCTACTTCCACTCCGAGTTCTAGAGGTGATAAAGAATTTCATTGTATTTAGTACTGTTTTTATGATATATTGTGTTAGTTTTAAGTACTTTTTTTTATAATTTTGTGTGATTTGTTATTATCTTGTAATCTAGATGTTAGGTTATATACATGTTTTCTTTGATATTCTTTTAAAAGAGCTTAGTAATGTTGCTGTCATGAAGTTTTTTTATACTATGGTTTATACCATAATTACTTAATTGTATGTATTTCTGTTATTTCTAGTTTGGTAAAATATTTACTCACTATGCTTGCTGTTTTTGTCGGTTTGCCACACATTCATTATTACTGGTAATGGAGACAGTAGCTATGCTCTTCATAGCCTTACCAGTAAGTTTACTACCTTTGGAGTTATTTATCATTGTTTGCACTGCCATAGTTACTTTTTAATTTATTAGTTTGCAGAACTATATGCCCACTTTGCAGACATATCTTAATCTTGCAATTATGTCTTTATTGATATAGCTTATTTGTCATATTTTCCATGTGTTTTATCCATGACTTGTAGAGGTGTGGAACTGTGAGTAACTAGATTTTCATCAAAAAGGAAAGAAAAGGTTCATAGGTTCATAGGTTGGTACTAGGCTATCAGCCCTAGGGCCTATATAAGCCTAGCCATAACAATTCCCTGGCTATTTCTTCCCACACTATTTACTTCCCTGGACTCCTGTCTAGCA
Organism: Protopterus annectens; assembly: GCF_019279795.1. Lineage (NCBI taxonomy): Eukaryota > Metazoa > Chordata > Ceratodontiformes > Protopteridae > Protopterus > Protopterus annectens. Next base: position 1,871,629,045 of record NC_056729.1, on the reverse strand, counting down.
GGGTGACTGACATGATCCCCGGGGTGAATTTCCTTTCTCCCATCCAATCGTCAAGGTTCCTTTTGAAGAGGACCAAAGAGGCACTCTGCTTGACATGTATGGGCAATCTATTCCAGAGTCTGGGGAGTCTCTGGGTCAGGAACCTATGCCTCCAGCATGTTTTGTTTATTGTGATGACAAGGTTTAGATCCCTGGAGCATGTGGCTCTGAGGGATTGGGATTTCTTTAAGTGTAGCATGTCCAACAGCTCTGGGTTTGACATGGCCTTGTATGTTAATCAAAGATCGCCTCTGAGTAGACGATATGTGACAGAGTATAGCTGGAGTTTTTTAAGGTGGTCAGCATAGGGCATCTGCTTTAGGCCTGTGATTCTTTTAGTGAGGTATTTCTGTGACCTTTCCAGTTGTTGCAGATGTCTTGAGAGGTACATACCAAATGGGGCATTGTATTCTATAATGGGTCTAATGAGGGATGAGTACAGTGGGACAATGACCTCCTTTTTTCTGGATGAAAAGCCCTTAGTGATGAGGTGTGCCACATAGAAGGATTTCCTGACTGTTGTGGTGATGTGGTTATCGAAGGTGAGACCACTGTCCACCTGTGTCCCTAAGTCTCTTATCAAACTTTTGGTGTTTAGTGTACTGCCACCTATATGGTAATTCATGGATACATGTTTTTTCCCCAAAGGGGATAACTATACATTTCTTGGCATTGAGCTTGAGCCCATGGCTCTGGCAGCAAGCATATGTTTCTGTAAGGCCCTTTTGTAGAGTATCCACATCATTTGGGGATTCAATAATGGCTCCCAGTTTGCAATCATCTGCAAACTTTGTTATCCAGAGTCCCTTAGTGTTGGCCTGTACTTCAGAGAAGTAGATGACAAACAAGAGCGGTCCCAGGACTGAACCCTGAGGTACTCCACTTGTCACTTGTCTGGAGTTGGATTTGGAGTCGGCTACTTTTACAGTGTGGGTTCTATCAGTAAGCCAGTTAGCAACCCATTGGGTGACGTAGGGATTAATGCCCAGCTTAGTAAGTTTATCTATGATTCCAGAGTGGGGGATGGTGTCAAAGGCCTTGGCAAGGTCTAGATAGGCTGTGTGGACCACCTTACCCTTGCCCATGGCTCTGGAGACTGATTCGAAGAAGTCAATCAAGTTCAGGAGACAAGATCGGCCCTTCACGAACCCAAACTGGGTGGGGTACAGTGTTTGAAGGTTGCCAATGTCTTTGTTTATAAGTTCCATGATAATACGCTCCATGGCCTTGCAGATAAGACTTGTCAGACTGATGGGACGGTAGTTTCTGGGATCCAAGGTGGATCCCCCCTTGTGGAGTGGGATAACTGTAGCTGTGCGCCACTCAGTGGGCATGAAACCTGAGGTGAGGCTATGATTAAACATGACACTTAGGTGAGGTGCCAGTTCATATTATAGTTCATGTAGTACACAGCCCGGGATGTCATCTGGTCCCATGGATACTGTATTCTTAGCTTTGGAGAGTGCATTTTTTACCTGTGTGGCCGTAATTACCAGAATTTGGCAATCTTCCGGTATTGAGATGGGCCATTTAGGGGGTGAGAGGGGGGTGAAGTTGGTACTGAATCGATCTGCCAGGATATTGGCAATATACTTGGGATCAGTATATTTAATGCCATTCTGTTTTAGCTCAGAGCAGATCTGAGCATTGCCATTTAGATTCTTGACATAGTTATAGAATGCCTTGTTGTTGTCTTTGGAATCTTTGACTATTTTATTTTCGTAACAACTTTGAAGGATTTTATGAGGGATCTCAATTTCAATTTTGCTTAAATATTTAAATACCCCTTCTAGTGACCTGTGTGGTGATACATCTGTGTATGTTTCTGATTTTTTTCCCTGTTTTAGACAAAAATGTTATATGTATGCATTTTTTTAGTTTCTTCTCAGACCTTAGGCTTGCATTTTAATTTGCATATTTGCAGTTGTGGAAAGACTGTGTTTCTGCATTATTCTGCACTTTTATTTCCACAAGTAGAATTACTTGTAAAAGCTATTCATTTGCATTTTAATTCCTGCTGATGCATAGTCATGTAGTTTAATTGACACTTGTAGTGGACTATGTAGTACTGCCAGATTTGATCCTTAGTCATTTATTACTGCATTTTTCCATACACTATACTACAAGTAAATTTCTGCACTCTGAAGCCTCAAACAGTAGCAAAAGTTCAACAGTGAGAGAACTGTCTCTGCTCCAGTTAGTGCTTCATTGCTTTTATATTCTGCTTATCATTTACCTTCTTAAAGCTGCAATCTGTGTCTGCCCCATCTCATGCTAACACATTTAGCTACAGTTTCTGAAAGAGCTCCAGTGTTGGCTTTATTTGATTTACTGCCTCTTTAGCCTGTTCTTACTTGAACATTTTTTCCAACCTTCACCCTTTTGGATTGGTGGTTTTATAAGGCTGTGTCACTGGTCTCCACCCTTTCCAAAGCCCCTCCTTGCCCTCCCTCTTCCATTGCCATTCTAATATGTATAAGCTGTTTAGGTCCCACCCATTGTTTTCCATAGATTCATGATACTAAGTGCTCACCCACCAAGCCTCCTTTACTCTATCTCCTACTCATTTTCCTAGAGCTCAGTAGAACTTAGAGACCTAAGCATTCACAAGTGTTTTACTTGTATATAGTACCATGCAGGCCAAAATAAGTACCTTTGATTGCTAAATTGCACTTGCTTAAGTTATTTTGAATAATCATCATTGTTTCCTGCTTTTATTTGTGCATTTCAATGTAACTGTTCTTAAAATAATTGCTCTTCTTCTCACTGCTTTAAGATCATCTTGAAATTGATTTCAGCAACTGATTTCCAGCTTGCTGTTTAATTGATGAGTAGTAGTATTGCATTTGTAGGTCTCTTCTACTATGATTTTACATTAGGAGACAGACTGTATTCATCTTCTGGCAGGAGGTGCTTGCCTGGTCTATATAAGTGTAGTCAGTTTATTAGTAAGAGGGCACATTCGTATTTTTGTATTTTCTGCATTGTAGAAATTTTGCTCATTTGTGTGGGTTAGCAGTACCCTGTACAATAGCAAACACACAGAAAGCAATTTGTCTCTGTTGTACAGTCCATAGGGCTACACCTGTAAAGCAGCAATATAAAGCTAATACTTTGTCACCAATAAGCGTAGAGTAGCTAGCTGGATTTCTAGTGGCAATAACTGCAGATTTATTAGAATTCAGTATTGTCTAATCATTAAAGTTAGCAGAATTTAGTACTGTTTAGCACAATCTGCCCAAATAAAGCACCCTTATTAGTCTCCACCAATAAAGCACCCTCCGTAGATTTCTAACCCCAATACACCACTTCCAGGTATCTCACAAATTAAAGGACTGGACATTATAGATATACAATTTCTTAACTTTTCTGTAGCCAGCTGGGTGAATATAGGCATCTTGAGACAAAGTAGTAATTGTCTCATGTCTACCAACAACCACTTAATCCTTAAAGAAGCAGGCACAGAATGTGAGAAGTGTACTTACATAATGACACTGGAGAGTAACCTCTTGCATACAAGTGCACATCAGTTTGTTGAAACCACTCACATGACAGTCACCTCACACAGGACACAACAATAGACTATTGCATGCTAAGACACTTAAAATGAATCTTCATAAACAACAATGATCAGCTAGACCATCCACTGCCAAAGCTATGCCTCATCAAGCATAAAGGCACTCAGAAAAAACAACACCTAATGCCACAAAACTGTCACTCTCAGTGGAGCTCCAATATGAAGACCCTGAGGCAAGCAAACACACTTCCCAGGAATCTCATCATAGGGGACTTCATTATAAGATGTACTGATGACACTCTAACCAGTCTGAACCAGGTGAAGATAACTGTTAGTTGCTTACCTGGAGTCAGGATCTGTCAAATCATCCACAAACTCAAGTCCTTATGCCACAGGTAATGATATAATTCTGTCATAGTTCTTGTAGGTGTAAATTACCTGAGATGTATCTCCCTGGACTATATGAAGAGAGACATTATGGATTTTTAAGGCTATGTGACTGGAGATGGTGTGAACCTAGCACTAAGCAGCATATTGCTATCACTGAGGATGATGTCTGCATTGAGCAGCATATTGCTATCACTATGATGTCACAATGCATTGAGTAGCATATTGCTGTCACTGAGGATGATGTCACAATGCATTGAGCAGCATATTGCTATCACTGAGGATGATGGTACAATATGAGCAAAAAATGACTGATTTTAAAAACTGGCTGTTTTTCTGGTGCCCTTCTAAAGGGATCCAATATTTGTCAGGTTGAGAGGACATTGGTAACAGACCACATTGCTTTGCAAAGGATGGACTGCAATTTCCCCTCTAGTCTTTTGAATACTGGATAAGGCTTTGCCCACCCCATAGTGCCTTTTTAGGCAATGTCAAATTGCCAAACCTAACAACATAGCAAAATCATCTCAACAGAACCTCAAGGTGCTTAATGGCAGGAGCCTAAATAAAAAGCTACACTCCCTCCAACTCCTCATCACACTGTAGAATATAGACATCTGTGCAGTTACTTAGATGTAGATTAAAAGACAAATAGTAGCACAGCAGTGCAACGTTTCAGTGCTTTCCACAATGTTAGATCAGAGGCTACATAGACAAGGTCTAAAGGTGCAGGTTTTTCAATATACATCAATACTTCTAGGCTGGTCAAGCTCTATGACATACAGGAGTTCCTCCACGTGCAGATTACCATACATAAATTCCTATAAAATATCCTAGCCAGCTATAGGTTACCCTTCATGTCCCAAGAAGCCCACAATGCATACTTGGACACACTGGAAACACTTACCATCCAATCTAACATTCTACTCATAGGAGACTTTAATTACTCCTCTATAGACTGAGAATCCAAATGGCCTCAAATCTACAGGCACAGAGATTCCTGGATTTCATAAATACATGCACCCTTGACCAAATACTGCATCTCTTGCTCACAAATATTGGAGAGTTACACCCAGCCCCAATGTCTCATCCTCCCTGATAAGATCTGATCATATTGCCGTCTTCTTTAAAATCAAAATCATGTCAGTAGTTCCATTAAAATTATAACAGTTAGGAATTATTCCAAGATAAATTTCCTTTTATTAAGTGATGGTTTGTCAAAATTCAGTGCCCCTCCAAACCCTGGGAACACAGCAGTCTATGCTGAATTGTTCTCAGAAACTCTGTATAATTGTGTCAATCAGTAGTGTAGCTAGGGTGGAGCGAGAGGGGCACCTGCCCCAGGCATAAAGTGTTCAAGGTCACAATCAGCCAATCCCGATCTCTGCTTAAAACTGTAGCAACTATTTAGAGCTAAATTTATTGGCCAGTATGTTTCTTATATTTTCATCCTCAGTGTAGGTAACATTATTCACAATTAGCTCAGAGCATTGCTGCGTTCTGCTTTTGAGGTTCTAAACATAGCTATGAAATGCCTTGTGATTGTTTTTGGCTTGGGTAGCTATTTTAACCTCAAACTTGGATTTGGTGGATTCTCTTAAGCTCCTGAGTTGTTTGCTTATTTCAGTGAAAAAGCTCTAACATTCTGGGAGTTACTCCTCTTACTTTTTGGCCAAAATTATTTCCCTTTTATTACAACAATTATTGATATTATGGTTCCACCATGTAGGTTTGTTTCTGGCGTTTGTCTGTCTGGGGTTTGTTTGTTCCTGTGGGATACAGTTGCATCAATGCAATTGTTTACATGTTGCTATAGTGTGGTGTGCACATTTCTGCATATTCAGTGGAGCAGACTGGGTATGGTGGGGACATGAAGTTTGCCAATGTGTCACTTAATAGTAGATCATTTGTCTTAAAAAAAATTCTAAAGTAGAAGAGATATCTGATTTCAATTTTATTTTGAAGGAGACTGCTTTATGGTGAGACCTAACAAGTGATGAAGATACACAAGGTATGGTGCAAGATGCTCCTCATATTACTAAGAAAATGATCAAAAATATTATCCCTGCAGCTAGCCAACATGATGGTGAGGAGAGTTTTATGTGTGGAAGAGTGCAAATATTATTTTTCTTCAGGATATATCTGTACAGAGGAGCACTCAACTTCAGCAGGTATGCTCCCATTTTGTCACCTATATAATGTATATGCTGGAATGTATTTAAAAATAATGTGAAGAAAAGGCTTTTATACTTTTATATCTATCATACCTTTCAACTGTACAGATTTTCACAGAATGTCCAGATTGTTGCCTCATATTTTTGGTCCGTTTTTCATAAAATTGTGTTTTTTTCTGGCAAATTAGTGGCAAATCATTAAAGACTGAAGTTAGAAAAAATACATAGAGTTTCATACTTCATACCCTTCAGAAAATTCATGCTAATGGAAAATCTGTTATTCTATCAACTTTCTAAGTTTGTAAGAGCAATATTCAAAAATTGTCCCTATTTTTGGGCCTTTGTTCCATTTTTATTTATAGCTGTGTCCAGATTTCTTGCTCTAAGTTGCTGAGAGGTATGATCTCTATGCATTAGCTAGAAGTGTACTAATGTATGGGCTTGTTTGTCAAGCCATTTCAGAGGTACATATGACTGACAATACATGAAAATGGAATGCTGTGTGATAAATATGTACAAATGTTTCAGAGTCAGGTCCTTTGATAGCACTTTTAGCATTTCAAAGATGTTTTGTTAGCAAAATGGGTCATTTGCCTGCTCTTTTGTGGGGCAGGGGTGCACAAAGATGAATTACTGTTATGGCACAAACAAGAATGGACTGTTCTTTTGGGGGGGCAAAGGTGAGTTACAGTTATGGCACAAATGAAAATGGACTGTTCTTTTGGGGGGGTGCAAAGGTGAATTATTGTTATGGCATAGGCAAGAATGGACTGTTCTTTTAGGGGGGAGCAAAGGTGAGCTACTGTTGTAGCACAAACAAGTATATGTTGCTGTTGTGACTCTCCTTGTTTTGTATCCTGTCTATTGTTAGGATTTCAGATCTGTAGAGTGTTTTTTGTTTCTCCAGTGGATAACATTGACTGGTTAATTTTTATGTTTTATCTGGAAACAGTTATTTTGTACTTATGTGATACTTATGTGTATTATCATTCTGTTGTCAGGCATATCCATCCACAGAGACCCCCCCTTCAGTCATGCTGAAAACAAAATTATTGATTGTTTTCAGCAACATGGTGCATTTCTCCTGAGAAGGGGTCATGCAGATATTGCACAGAGACAGCAAATATGTCAGCAGACCATACATGTCAGTGCTGTGGGCAGCCATGGCAGAACATATGAACAGGTGCGGCACAGGGCCATTGAGATGATAACCACTGCACTAAGCCAAGCAGATCCAGTTGCCCCTGAACAAATGGTTACCAGGGGAGGGCCTGCTAGGGAACCGACTCTTACCCCTAGTGAAGAGTTCCTGGCAAATATATAAGATCCTGACAACCCACAGAAGAGTGGAGTACATCATGTGCTGGATGTTGGTGCCATACCTTCTGAGACACCAAGCATATCCCAGGAGGAGCTTCCAGTTAGGCTTTGTTATCTGAACAGTTAAATACTGTTGTACAGTAAAGCAATTGAGATTAATTTTAATTCTGTGTGACATGTCTTTTTGGGGGGGGGGTTGAAGATTGCTACAGTTATAACCTTTGTCTGGAGTTGTCAGCCACATTTCTGTTGAGAGTAGAGTTAATTTGCATATAAAGGAGTAAATGCATTACCCCCTGTTACTTTTAAATGTGATGACGTTGCCATTACCTCTTGCTTAACTTCTTCCAGGACCGTCAGGACTCCAGCAATGTAGGACTCCTGCATGTGGTAAGCCAAATAACTTTATGTCATTACTGCAGATCAAGCTAAAGAAATATCATAGTGTGCCATCTTAGGTCTGTTGTGTATATTGCTGTACCATCTGTAATTGTGGCAGCACTGTTAGTTTGTTAGCATATATTGCACTGTAGAACTGCAGGTATTAATGTATGCATGTGTTTCTTGCTTTTTATCACAGATGATCATGACAGTGGGAGTGTGGGCCCTGTGCCTGCTGATGTCAGGGTCTCAGCAGACTCTGATGATGGTGGCCAAACTTGAGACACAGTTGGGGTGCAGAAGTTAAATCTGACACAGAAGTTGACATACAGCCATCCCCTGCATTTTCATCAGACACAGCCAGTAAGCCTATGCATAGCCAGTCCTTGATCCCACAGATATTGGAAAGGTGGAGGGTGAGGACATTAATCAGAGAAATGTGGCTACTGCAGCTTCACTGCCCAGTGAGTCTGGCCATAGCCAAAGTGTGGGTGAGGTTCCACACAGATGGCAGGGATGCTCGAAGGAGGGCTGCTGTCCCTCCTCCTCTTGGTGCAGGTGTCACTTCCCATGCCACTCAATAGATGTTTAGGGCCATCATGGAGGCTCAGGCACATTCCCATAGGCACTCCACACAAATACTCAGGGTTGTGGATGTGGCATAGTCTGACATGCGTGACTGCCTCTGCCATTTTGAGACTTCACTGGATCGGATGAATGATATGTTGGTAGGAGAAGTGTCTGTGATTGTCCAAGGGGTGTCTGTGATTGTCCAAGGGGTGTCTGTTATGGAATGAGCAGTGTTTGTGATGGAACATCTGCTGGAAGGGGAACAGCAGCCTTGAGGGCATAAGTCAGCCACATCATCTGGTGTCAGCCAATGTGGCCATTACAGATCATGGTCCCAGAGTGGCAGTACTTCTACTGCTCTGAAAGTGAGTGTGCTGTCCACACCCAGACATGGCAGGTCATAGGTTTGTGGTCCATGGTGTCCCCATGAAGGGAGCTCATCCAGCAGACATTGGTCATGTTCAGGTAGCAGCATTGCATCTGACCTTGGGTGTGGAGGTGCTAGAGCAACTCTTTGCAGAGTCAGTTTTCGTGGATGGGGATGACAACTATGAACTGCCACTTCGACCATGCATGGCTCACACTTGTCCAACAGACCAAAATGTAGAGCTAGCATAGAGCATGGCTCTGTTCATGCACACACTCACACCAATTTCACCTACAGGACCCATACAGACACGCACGCAACAGTTACTCATTTTGTCTCACTGGTCATTTGTTGTTTTATCCCAATGTCTGCCTTCTTCTCCTTCTTACTCACACACACTCACCAACCTTTTGCGTCAGCCTAGGCTTCCTCCCCACAATCCCATAACACCCTGTGCAAGTTATGATAACTGTGCCATATCCCTATTTTCTATCTTTTGGATTCAGTAAGAAAAAAGTTATGTCTGATGCTCAGGATGCATAGCTGACTTAGTGCTTAGTATATCTGCATTTGTGTTGTTGAACTGGTCATTGTACTTTTGACTTATATTGGCCTTGGTAAGTTATACAATTGATAACATCATAATTTCACAAAATTATAGTGAATGTTCTTGTGAGGGTTGTGAAGTCAGAAATTGAAATGTGAATCATTACATTCTAACTTCTCTCTTTAATGTTTTTCCACATCAAACGTATGGTGCACATCATAAGTCATGCCATCATATTCAGATCTTAGGATTTGACGGCACTGTAGTCAAATGTCATCGGAACAGTAATACAGTATAATGCTCTCTTCTTTGCATGTACCTCATCAGACAGATGCAGCAGATGGAGAGACCATATAACTTTCTCATCAACATAACAGAGGGCCTACAAAGCATTCCAAGATGTATGTGGATAGATAAAGACATATCACTGTAATCTGTCTGGTATAGGATGAGGTGTTGTCTGCCCATGCCCTGGTGGGATGACTGCATCTCCAATAATCTGATATAGCTGATCTCATCAGCATTGTCTGTTGAGAATATGTTAGTAACAAAGTTCTACATGCTGTCTGTAATGTTAGGCAAGAGCTCTCATACTCACACACACACACACACACACACACACACACACACACACACACACACACACACACACACACACACGGTTGACTGCAGTGAGACTAGAACTCATACCTATCTAAGTAGAAAGACTACAGAGCACACTACATAACACAAGCTGCACAGCACAACTCTGACTTTTGCAAGACTGCAGGCTGAACTAGTTCATGACATCAGCAGTACATGTGTAAGACAAAATGTTGACACGCCTGCATAGGTTCATAGTTTCATAGGTTCATACAAGGCTACTACTATAATGGTTCATAGGTTACTAGACTAATGGTCCTAGGGTCTTTTCAAGCCTAGTGAAGTTGTATCATTGTTCCCTTATAGACCAAGATATGTAGTCAATATCTGTGAATCCATGATCAGCACTTGTTGACCTTGTATAAAGAGTGACATAGGTGGAAAGTTCCAGGTAAATGTATGATTTCCCATCCAATTGTCCAAGTTAAGCTTAAACAGGGTTTTTGAGGAACTCAGTTTCATGTGAATTGGGGTTTGTTTCATAGGAGTGTCAACCTCTGTGAGACATATATGTCTCTCCAGCATCTCCAGTTGTAGCAGGCTAGGTTAAGGTCCCTACAGTGAGTGAGTCTTCTTTGATTTGATTTAAGGAGGTGCAGCATTTCCATTAAGGCAGGCTTTAAACATGCTCTGTAGGCCCGGCACAAGTTGCTTCTCAGTCTATATGATACAGAGTACAGTGATAAGACCTTCAGTCTGCCAGTGTAGGTCATGTGTTGAAATCCCTTGATTTTCTGGGTGAGAAACCTCTTAGGTCTCTCCAGCTGCTGCAGGTGTCTGGTGAGGCACCTGCAAAATTTACCCCATGGTTCTCAACCTAGCCTGTGACATAAACAGAACATGCTGGGGAGACAGATTTATCCCACAACCATTCACACTCCTCTGTGCACTTGGTCTGTTGAGGAGGTGAAGTTTGTGTGTGCTGACAACCTGTTTGATATCTGGCTTGTTGTTACCTGAGACAACATTTATTCTAGATTCATTGTATAGTTGCATCTGTCACATATTGTATTTGTACGTTTTAGGAGTACATGGTTGTCAGTATTTATGAGGCAATCAAAGCCTAGGTGTTTAAAAACACGTATCCTTATTAAGCATATTTAGTTTGTCATTGTTAACAGAGAGATTTTGTGAGCAACGACAACTGGCCCTATCAATCAGGGACATAGGTTCCATACCAGATGTGACTTTACAATTACCCAACCAACCAGTAGTGAAGGTTGCACTTGAACAGGGTCATTGAGAAGTACTGTTTCACTCTCTGGGGGAGAGTATTACGGAGGAGTGTGAATCCTTGTGGGATATATCTGTCTCTCTCCTGCATGCTCTGTTTATGTCACAGGCTAGGTTGAGAACCCTGGGGCAAATTATAGTTGTCCCATTTGAACTGCAGATGCACATCATTTCCAGAAGGGAAGGGTCTGCAAACATGGTAAACCACAGGCCGCCTACCATTGCCTGCACTTCAGGGAAGTAGTTAACACACAATGGAAGGCCACGCAGATATCCTTGGTGTATTCCATTTGTAAGTGGTTAGTGGGGGTGTGTTCTGTTGGTGGGCCAGTTGGCTATCCAGGTAGTACTATATGACTTAATTCCCAGATAGGACATTTTCACCATGAGACATGAATGAGGGATATTGTCAAAGGCCTAGGAAACTGAACATAGGTGGTATGTCCTGTTATCTGTTGTCCAGGTCTTCAGGGTCAATATCAAAGAAGGCCATAATGTTCAATAGGCAAGATCTATCCTTGACAGATCCTTGTTAGGCTGATGGGTCAATAGTTGTAGTTCTGCATGTTACCAGATTGATGTGCATTACATATCACACATTTGATTTTGCTTTCTCTAGTGCAGGTGATATATGTTTGGAAAACGTACTGAGACATTAGGGTTGCAGTGCTTGAGGGGGTGGCAACACATGGCTGTATTTTAAATATGTGACACAGTGTGAGATAGGGCCTTCATTGTTTAATGTTTCCACATGTAATGTCATGTCATGCACAAGAAATGAGCAGTGAAGCTTAATAATGCAAATGTCATGTAACTAATCCTGTGGCAGCAGGTGTAAAGTGCAGGTCTGGAGTTCAGATGGTCTGGGGTTCTAGTACAGGGTGTGTAAGCTTTGTTTTACTGGTGTGATGTTGCAGTGTATTGCAATGAATTGCAACATAGACAAGTGGTTTTTCAACCTTCTTGCGGCAACAGGTGTAAGTACAAACAACAGACCATACAAATGATTCCTTACATCTTTAATGTTGTTACACTTCCCATTATAGTCCTTCTCACTTAAAACACTTGACATATAGTGCAGCTAATCTTAATTTTTATATGTATGAGGGCTGAGACACTAATATTGTGCCAGTTTGCCCATTTATTCTCAAACGTATGACTGTGGGTATACTGTGTACTATGTTACTGTAAGCATATTTTTTTCTGTCTGGACTGGCATGGTCTTCACATTTGAGTAAGACATTTACACAACTACCTGTATATCAAATAACCTTCAAATTGTATTTCTTTCCACTGTTGAGTACCACTTACCATCATGCAAACATCGGGCTCGGTGGTTCACACCTCCAAGCCACTTTTTTCCACAATGGTAAGCAATGCACAACATTTTCAAACAGTGTGCATTGCTGGAAATTGGCAGGAAACCATCAGTCCCATTGCTCTTGATCTGTGGTAACATGGCAAGCATTCATTGGAGAGGGTCTGAGATTTAGGCCTCAGAGATGGGTGCCCAGGAGTCCAGTATATTTGTTGGACTCTTAATGAAACACACTGCTGGTGCAGGGGGACTATTCTGGGACCCAGTGTAACACAGAGGCTTGGGATAGTTTGGCTTGGTCTGTAACCAGTGCTACCAGTATCTCCTGCACTGGTGAAGAGTGTAGGCTTCACTACAGTCACCTGCAGATGATCAGGAGGGATACACTTGATGCTTAGATTGAAGAATTTAGGATGGAGGACATCTCACAGATGTGTAAGTATCAACTACATAGAGTACTTGTAAGTCTTGAAAGCTGAATATAGGCAAGACCAGTATTCATCAAGGTATTCTGTTCTGTTCTGTTTTTTTTGCATAGCTCCAACAGAGAGGGAGTGGTATATTATGACCCATGCTGCTAGATTGGCGAGGATGAGGGAGGCATGTGGTATGTATGCTGAAGAAGAGTACTGTTATTGTACCATTTAAAGTTAAAGATAGCTTGTTTGGTATTTTATACAGTTTTATCAAATTGAGCATGCATATGTGAACTGTAAAAGCAAGTATGCATGCATTAGTCTGTAGCACAAACAAAGATAGTTTGTTTGGTATTTTATACAGTTGTATCAAATTGTAGATGCATATTCTAATTGCAAATGCAAGTATGCATGCATTAGTCTGTGGCACAAGCCAAATGTGCAATATTGGACTTTAATCAGAGGTGGTGTGTTCAAATACCGCACTTGCCAACTATACAATAACTGTTAGTTCTTCAATTATGTGTAACTTAAAGGTTTTAAGTAAACGTTATATACCAGTGGCACCCATGCCCTGCTGTAAACTGTAATCTAGATAACTGGAGCATGCATATGTGAAATATATGCACATGTAAATGAGTACTTGCAGCAATCTGTAGTATAGTATGCATCTGTTAGGAGCTGCTAGTCTTAAAAGTAATAATTTATCTGTTGGGTGTTGTAGTCTTAAGAGTAAAGGTTAATGTAATATAGTTAAATAATTGTATTAATGCATTGTATGTTACATATGAAGTTAGTAATCTTTTTTTTTTCTCACCCCAACCATTACCTCTTTTTATTTTTTATTTTATTATGTGCTCTCAAAATGTGTCCATGTCATCCATGTGTACCACATCACAAAATGCTCCACAGAACAGTGGGGTAGACCTGCCCCACAGGATTCACCGGCCACCACTCACCCAGTCACTGCACCTTTGTCCAGCATATCTGGGAGCTTAACTGGCAGCATCACCTATGTTACTCCTGTACTACCTGCTCCCTCAAGTAGTTCTGTCCCAGAGGATAGGCAGTGGTTCCCTCCAGGGGCAGTGGCAGGGGTGGTGAGTTCATCACTCTCGTTAAACTGGTTGGGATGGTACATAGGTTTGTGCACTGCAATGTTGTTGCACACCTACGCTGCATGAAGGGGCTGCTTTCCTTCATTTTATGTAGGACCAGGAGGAGGAGAAGCTGATGTCGAGCCAGCCAGTGGTAGAGTGAAGTGACAGTAATGACAGTCCTGTGCATGAGGACTCAGTTCTCACTGTCAACTAGCTTGACGTCCATGGGTCCTGGATGTCTCCACCCTCACCCCATCCATGGTATCCACTGACCTCTTGTGTCCCTGTGTCTTATCTTGTTTGTCTTATCTGTCTGTAACTGCTTCCTCACCTACCCAACTTACCATACCCAGACATACTTATGGCCCTTCCCCAACATTTCTGCCTCTCTCCAAATAAAAGGCACCTGTGCTCTCCGTTTCATACATGTGTCATCCTGACACACTTGGTTTGGTCCGCTTAGCTATACAACATGATTGTGTTGGGGCCACCCCCCCTCTCTGGCGGTGACAGTCCATATTCAGCTAGCATTCTGTACCTTCCCCATTTTCTTTCCTTTAATGCAGTGTTGCATGATGGTGTATAGCAATGGTAATAGGAAAGTACTTAAAAGTGTTAGATACAGCTGGATTCAAACCCAGTAGTATCTGGCTTCAGAAAGGAACATATCCTTGCATTCAGTGCATTAACATCTGCTGCCACAGAGTCAGTTAAGCAGCAGGTACATTCCACAGACTGAATACTAACTATCAGACTTTAGCAATGCTGGAGAATCAATGGCTCCCTTCACTTTTTGTGCTCCATTTTTCTGCAGATGTGCACATCATGCACCAAAGGTGAGCGACGGCAAAAGATCCCGTTACCCCCGTGCAATGCCACTTAACCTAGCTGCATTATGCAAACACACAGCAATATATCTCGTATAAGCAATTCATGTCATTGCATTATCACTCTGTAATGAAAAGTATTTTTAAAGTATTAGATACACCTCTATTGGAACCCAGTACCAACTGGCCCCCTGAAAAAAGGAACATATCAATGCATTAACACATGCTGCCACAGAGTCATTTAAGCAGTAGGTGTATTTCCTAGACTCAATACTAATTGTCAACTTTTGCAATGCGGCTCACATTTGCACACTGGTTAGCTGCACTCAAACATGGGTATCTTGCATGCATATGCACTTTGCTAACAGTCATGCAAACCCACTGCTCACTGTTCTATATAAATGTATATATTATGCTGTATTTCTGCTGTTTACTGTGCATTTCCTTTGTATGATATGAAATTACATGTAGAAACTTTACAAACTGAGGGTTCTATCTAAATGTATGTCATATATTTAAAATATATCCATATGCTGGCACCCCACCAAGCACTATAATCCTGGGATCTTAGTACTTTTTCCACACATATTTCAACTGTGATGATGTGAGTTTTTGCCATCTGTGCCAGGCATGGTTAACTGGAGTTTGGTAAATAGTTCTGTAGATACAACCCTGTCACCCTAACAGAATTACTCTCCACTGTAAATTGGTCATTCCTACACATATTACCCCTTAATGAGGCTGTCCAAAGCTTCAGCAATATATTCCTAGAAACCGTAAACACTCTGGCTCCCAGTATAAAAATGAGGTTAAAATATAATTATGCACCATGGCTAATCCAGGGAACTTGATCACTTATGAACAAAAGAGACACGTGCCTAGAAAGCATGGAAAAAATAAAAACTCAAATTTCCACATGAATTTATATAAAGAGCTTTGCAACCAAACAAAGAAGCAGGTCCTACTAGACAAAAAAAATTTTATCAAAAATCTCTGAGCAAGCCACATTCCAACCCAAAGAAATTCTGGCACACAATAAACAAATTACTATATCCAGGGAACCCCTCTTCACCAAACCCTTTCCCTAACAAACCTTATAATGAAACTGCAACCCTACTTAACAACTTTTTCATTGAAACAATAGAAAAGCTTACTAAACCAGAAACTCTTGATATTCAGACTCCATCTCCCACCTCATCTCTTCCCTCATTCTCTGTAGCACCCACAGTAGCTTCCTTCATCAGATCACTTCTTAACAAACTCAAACCCTATTCCTCATAGCTGACAATCTCCCACAATTACTTTTTAAACATGCAGCTGAAACCATGGCATACCCTGTATCTATATTTATCAATAGATCCATCCAAGAAAATACAGTACCAGATATCTGGAAAAAAATCTTCACAATACCCCTCCACAAGGGAGGAAATTCTACAGAACCCTCAAATTACAGGCCTATTGCCATATTATCTCCCTTATCCAAGATAATGGAAAAATGTATACATAAACAAATGCTAAACCACCTCTTGCAGGCAAACCTAATTACACCCACACAGTGTCCGACTCTCGCAGAGTACTACCACTGACTTCCTATCTTTCACACACATTGCCCAAACCAGAGATAAAAATAAACTCATATTAGCTCTATTCCTTGACCTATCTAAAGCATTTAATACCATTTCTCATCCTCCTAAACAAACTTTCCAAACTACAAGTCACTACCTCTACTACCTCCTGGTTTAACAGCTACCACTCAAACAGATATCAGTGCATCAGATAGCAAACATCTTTCTCCCCTTTCCATCTTGTTAAGACAAGGGTTCCCCAGAGTTCTATCCTGGGCCCCCTACTTTTTAATATATTTACAAATAACTGCCATGTTTTCTGCCCCCATTCTACCTTAATACAGTACACAGACAATTCCACAATTATTAACACTTCCAACAATATAGAAAATCTCCACACTATCATTCCGCAATCTCTGCACCTAGTAGCACAATCGTTAACTGAAAAGAACCTGGTTCTCAACCCCAAATAGAACAGACTTCTCATTTTCCTTCCAAAAAAAACTCAATCCAGCTAAAGACAACTTCACCATCTCATCCTTAGATAATACAATTAACACCACCAACTCAAATACCAAATTGCTTAGTGTTACTATAGACAACTGATTAAAATTCAATCGACATGTCTTAAACTGTATCAAAAAGTCCAATCAAAAACTAGGTCTTCTATAACACAACAAATATATATCTAACAAATCTAGACCTATACTGGCACAAACATTTATTCTACCATCCCTGCTGTATGCTGCTCTCATACTAATCTCCAAAATAATCTCTTAACCAAACTAGAAACCATCTATAACAAGATAGAAAGATTCACAGCCAGTAATAGCTATAAATCCCATCATGGTATATCCCTGAAAAGCTTAAGATAGCCTGAACTCCCATGCCATACACTTCAAATATCACAACTACAAATTGCACACAGCATCATAAAAGCCCCAACTCCTGCCCTGCCCTTGCATCCATAATTACACCCTACACAGCCAATCGTGACCTCAGAAGCACACAAAAAAATCTTCTGCAGGTGACCATGCCAAACAAAAATATTGGAAAATAATTTACAGTCATTCAACTGCATACTCATGGAACAAACTTCCATTACCCTTTGCTCCACTGCCAAAAGTGGCAAATTCAAAAAGCAACTAAAAATTAATTTCCAACATGCATGGATCTGTACTTGTCAGGAAATTACCTAATGAATTTTTCTTCTTCTCTCAATTAACATATCTGCCTGGTATCTACCTAAACTGTCTACATATATTACTCTCTCTGCAGTTAGTACCTATGCTATTAAATGCATATTTGTTGTACTATGTCATGATGTTACTCTGAATTTTTTTTTTATTTTCAGCATTGCTACATTCCTTCTACATAACTTACTGCTAACCAAATTTCTCAAACATATTGTTACTGAAATTCTCAAAATACTTTACCTTTGCCTTGCATACATTAGTACTATATATTTCTCTCTGTTTTTGTACTAAGTCTCTTACAACTTGAATTGTTAGGTTTTTCTTATTTTGTTAATTGCTTTCCTGGAGCTTTTCTCATTGGGTCTCCACTGAAAAAGGGCTCTCTGGGCCCAGATGGACTAACCCAGTTAACAAATATAAAAATAAATAAATAAAATAGATAATTTTATGTCATTTGACTATCACAATGACTTGTACAGATGCTTATATTAAAAATTTATCAACAGTGTTATTATAAATGATTAAATGTTTATGTCTAAACAAAGAATTCTATAACTTTCAAATACTGCAACAGATCTTAGAAAAGTTCTGAGTCTGTTCTCTACCCGAGTCATGTGATCAAATGTGATGTCATTCTCTAACCAGAACTGAGGGGATGGAACTCACAGATTAGCTTGTTTTGTTTTCTTTGTAACCTGATATAAAAATCTGATAATTATCACAATCCGTTCAGTTGAGTTAGATCAGTGTAAGTGAGAAGAACAGTGCCTTGACTTGTTGAAGAAAGCAGCTCAACATCTAATCTTGCCTTGCTGTATTAATTAAGTTAGACAGGGAAAAGTTCTTATTTAGACAGTCAGGAAATACAGTCAGATTAGCTAAGTATTGTTTGCTTGAATCTGTCCAACTGTGTTATTTTTTATTTCCCCTGTGATTGAAACTCTGATGTTTATTACACTTACATTTTAAATGTTTTCTATTTTATTATTATTAAATATTTTATACCTATTATTGTGACTGGTCTTTTAGAGATTGAATTTAACTTCTTGAGAGTACTTGTGCTTATTCTAGTGATGCCTTGGCCACTACAAAAAGACTTGCTGCTTGGACTGCACTCTACCATTTATGTTAGTACTGATTTTACTCAGTATAATTGGATACCCTTGTAAGAGCCTGACAGTGACTGGCTGGTGGCAGCATCATTACCTTATTATCTTGGCATAAGGGGCACAGCTAGTAAATTTGTGCCAGCCTTTCCCAGGAGTGTGTGCGTGAAAAATCAAATATCCAAGTGTGGGTGTGTCAGCCACTTGGAACTGCTCTGGGGGAAATTGTGCTTGATGCAGAGAGCTACATTTGAAATACTGTGAATCCATCCCTGTTTTATTGATGGCCTCTTACTGGTGTCAGTGATTAGGATTGAGGCTTTTTGATCACTGCTCTGAGTTAAGAGAAGGCTCATCACATCAGCCACACTACAAAACATAATATCAACTGTTGTGCGCTATGCAATGCACATCGATCTGGTAACATGCAGAACTACAACTACTGATCCATATGCCTAAAATCTTATCTGTAAGGTTACTGCAGAAATCAGCATAGACCATATCCACAGGGACCAAGGTGACCTTCAATATACTTGACCCTACCCATCTTGATTTTGGAAAGGTTATATCTTGCTTATTGACCCTTGTAGACTTCTTGGATAGTGAGCCCCAAAGACCTGGATGAAGGATAACAGGACATACCACCTATGTTGAGTTATCCAAGGCCTTTGGCACTATCTGCCAGGTATGTCTCATACTGAAGATCTCCCATCTGGGAATTAGGGCATACAATACTAGATGGATAACCAACTGTCTCAATGGCAGAAGGCACACTGTCAAAGTTGGGGACTGCACCTCCACCACTAGCACATGCACTAGTGGAATACCACAAGGATCTGTGATGGGTCCTCAATTGTTTTGGGAAATACTTCCCTGAAGCACAAACAGCAGTACATGCCATGTGGTTTACAAGTTTCCAGATGACTGTTAACTGGGCACACTCATATAGAGCCCCCCCAATGATGGTAACATATTACAGTAGGGGCTGACACAGACCGATAATTGGTGACAAATTCACAGACTGAACTGTAAACATACAATGACTCTTTGTCACCTTTGTCAATGAAGTACCCCTGCTAATTATGATATACATAGCACCCCCCCTAATCTCAAACACAGTGCTGTGAGACTTGGGAACACACATTAATAGCAATCTACACTTTCATCCCTTTGTGCCCATAGTGGTGAGGCAAACAATCTGCATTGTGGACATCATACATATGGACATCACATCCATGACCAGGGTAGTCATACCTCTTCTGTACTCTATAAAGTGTTGTCCGATACACTCCAAGTTGGAGTTGAGCCATGGTGCTTGTGTAAAGTACTGTGTTTCTAAGTCTGTGTAATTAGCTAGGTAGGGGTTGTAGTCTGACTTCATTCAAGTGTGTGTGTGTGTGTGTGTGTGTGTGTGTGTGTGTGTGTGTGTGTGTGTGTGTGTGTGTGTGTGTGAGCTGTTGCTTGACATTATAGACAGCATTTTACATTAGCACGTGGGGCAGTGTCATCTTCCTCTCAGCAGACACTGATGATATCATCAGCTATATCACATTTTTGGATATGCAAAACCCACACCAGGGCAGGTTCAGAGACTGGTCTGGGGGCCAGGCAGAAGTCACCTCATCATATATGGGTCTATATTATAAGCACGAGTGTTTACTTACTAATACTTAAATGTCGACATGTCTTCATTGAACCGCGAAAACATTGATCATCCAGAAGCACAAAATTGGAACTGTTGAATCGTCATGGTTGGACCTTCTGCGGTATAGCTCCGTAAGGTAACTGTGTGATACCTATGGACCTTAGAGTTAGGGTGCAGGTTATGGGAAGTGCATAGATGGTAATGGATGTTAGATTTAGTGAAGGGTTAGAAGTAGGGTTTTGTTAAGTGTATGTGTGTGGATTATTTAGTTTGTTTGGGTATAGTTTTTAAGGTAAGTGTGCGATAGTTATGGACCTTAGGGTTAGGGTGTGGGTTAAGTTAAGTGCATACATGGTGGTATATGCAAAATTTAGTGTAGGGTTAGATGTAGGGTTTTGGTTAGTGTATGCATGTGGTTTATTTAGTTTGTGTAGGTAGTATGTAGCGGGTGGTGAGGTGGGACAACTATGGCAGTTTGACTTTTTAAATTCCATGGTTTAGGGCGGTCGGTGCATTTGCAGTTCACGGAATATGTGTCAATGTTTAGGTATTCGGGTAAGTAAACATTCATGCTTATAATTTAGACCTTCATATACAGTAAAGTTTACAGTGACTTGGCTTTCAGTC
Source organism: Protopterus annectens (assembly GCF_019279795.1). Classification (NCBI taxonomy): domain Eukaryota; kingdom Metazoa; phylum Chordata; order Ceratodontiformes; family Protopteridae; genus Protopterus; species Protopterus annectens. Next base: position 1,871,608,068 of record NC_056729.1, on the reverse strand, counting down.
TATCCACATACATCACAGCATGGTGTGTAGGTCCTGTGTTATCTTGCTGAGAAAGCCCTATGCTTTCTCCAGCTGCTACATGTGTCTGGTGAGCTACATGTAAAAATACACATTATACTGTATAAGTGATGTAACAAGGTTGGACTTCAGTGCTGTCATACAGTCCTAACACCTCAATATGATGGCATGAGTTATTTTGTGCACAACATAGGCTTTCAATAGCAGTGTGGACACTTGCTGGTCAAAGTTCAGACTAGCTATCTAAATGTGTTCCCATTCATGGGTTTCTGCATAACAGGATTGTTGTCAATGCTGTGATTAACATGGAACTCCACTTTTCAGATAGACAACATTACAAACATACATTTTGGCATTTATTTGTGCATCGTGTACCTTTGTCATTATTCAGTTGCGTGTGTTAGCTCCTCCTGTACTATGGTACCACCATTGGTGGATTCAATAATTGCATACAATATGCAAGAATCAGCAAATTTGGTAAGCCAAAAGCCATATACATTAGGCTGAACTGTCGAGAAATACAGTTCAAACAGTGAAGGACCAAGCACAGATCCTGGGGTTTGCTAATGGTGACAGCTCTATTGGTACAGGTTGATTCACTAACTTTTACATAATGTGCTCTGTTAGTGAGCCAGTTGTTTACCTATCAACTGAAGTAAGGTTTAATCCCCAGCTTGAGGGTTTCTTCAATGATACCTACATGTGTGATTGTATCAAAACCCTAGACCAGATCATAATAGGCAGTGTGCACTGTCTTACCTTCTTCCAGGCCTATCACATGGAATCTATATGCTGTGACAACATCACTGATCACCCAGCACATACACCTTCCTGATATGGTTGAACACACAGTCCAACACACCCTGTACATGGTCTATGTTCCCATACAAGGGTATGCATCAACATGCATCCACCTGAGTTGGGGGGACAGTACCTGATGCATGCATGATTGCATAGGGACATCCTGACTCTCCTCGACTGTGAGTTAGACCAACATGTCATCATGGACCTCTTCTTCATGTACACCAGTAATATTCTAGGTGTGTGCAACATACCTGAGTGAGTTGTTACTGCTGCTTCAGGTTTGTTACATCTAATACATGTCCTCAAAGAGTTCCTCAAGGACATGCATGAAGACAACAGTATCATCCTGTAAAACTTGACCAGGGCAAGGCATTTGACAAAAATCCACACTGAGGTATTCAATCAATACTGTCATTTGTTCTCCCTGTGTTCGCGTGGGTTTTCTCCGGGTACTCCGGTTTCCTCCCACATTCCAAAGACATGCATCTGGAGCATTTCTCCCCGGGCCTCCTCTGAAAACAGGCTCTGTGGAACCTAGTCGGACTTTCCTGGTCAACAAATGATAAATAAAAAAATAATAAATAAATGTGGCCATAAACAGCTATATTACCAAATGGGTAGACCAGTGTATGACATACATGGAATCTCCCTGTGTTGAAATGTGTGACATGACATTTATCTCAGGTCCAGTGATCAGTTTGGTACATTAGGTGTGTCTGCTAGGCCCTTTTCTGCCCATTAGTTAAGTGATGGACATCACAGATGACATACATCTGCTGTGTGCAAACAGCTGCCTGAAGGACAACAGCTGGTGGGCAATCATTAACTCCAACTGTGATATTAGTATAATACAGACACTATCAACACATACCAGAGACTGATGCCACAGCCATGACAATACCTGCATTGACAAGACACATGGAGGGATTTGCTGAATCTAGAAACAGATACACCACCCAAGTATAATGTGGACATCTCACTCTATAGTCAGACCAATAGGTATGTGACCTGTGTCCTGGGATAGAGGGTAAGTTGTACATCCAGCAGCATGTGGTCACAGCTCTGACTACTCTCTTGAATGTAAAAGAACTACTAGGCATGTGATGGACATGGACATCAAAGGCCATAATAACTTCATGGTTCCCAGTCTTCATCACACAAATGAGTGACAATGCACCCTTCTTCATGTACCTCCTTACACATCTTCTAGTGATTTGCAACTGAAATGTACCACCTTTGTCACAGTGTGCTGTCAACACAGCTTATTGGCCATACCTAGTATTGTCTTAGAGGAATATACATGACTGCCTGATTGTGCGGAACACCAATAGGTTCATAGGTGTTTACTAGGCTAATGACCACAAGGACTTTTGTAAGTCTAGCTCTGCATCCTGAATCTCTGACAAGTTCTGATACCCTTGATAAGTGTATGTAGGAGCTTGGGAGATGAAACATTTATAAGCAGGGGTCTGGAAGATGAACCATTTACAGGCTGCCTATGTTCATTAGAGACATAGGTGCCAAACCAGGGATAAATTTCCTGTTCCCCATCCAGTTGTCCAAGTTGCTCTTGAATTGGGTTAGGGAGGAACTCTGCTTCATATGGATGGGGAGCTTGTACCAGAGACAGGGTAGTCTCTGTGATAAAAACACCAATGGAAACCCCAAGGAAGCAAACTGCTGCAGATAAAATCCAGAAGAACTTTAATCTGGAAACTTTGAAATAAAAACTTGTTTAAAATTATAAGAGATAAGCACTTTCATTCAGAAAATGCACGAACTTCATTATATAAACATTACTGGAAGTACACACACATTTTAAAGCTTTTGTGTTCAGTCACATGACTGCCATGGCCTAGGCTGAAGAAACATCATCTTAAAGAAGGCACTACACAGAATTTCACAGTGTGTAGCACTGAGTCAATTCTATTGTCAAAATTTCCAAACAAGGAATAAAAATATATATAAAAATATGTATAAAAAATAGAACAAAATGCATTCCCCATAAAATCAGAAACATGAAGACAAAAGTATGTAAAATATAAGCCCTGCATTTAGTGCTCATCTTTCCAGTGCTTTTAACTGAAGCAAACGTGCTACTGAAACATGTTCATTGAGTCCAGGCAAATTATTTGCATTTAAATGCAACTGCCAATATAATTCACGGTTTTCCAGTAATAATGTCCATGGACTTCATTATTGTTAGAAGACATTTGTTCCAAAATACAAAATTTGAACGTGTGATGTGAGTAACAGTTAATATCTTTGTAAAAGGCATTAGTCTCTCTTCTCATTCTGATTTCATACAAATGTTTGTATATTCTGTCCCTTAGTCTCTTCTCTGTTTATTTTGTGTAAAAACAGGGGCAGAACACACATAGTGCATAGTATACCACTTTTGTTGTACAACAATTGAATCTGTTTCTTAAAGCAACCACTTGGTTGTTCAAAGCAGTTTCATGGCACACCAGAATATTGGGGCAGTAGGGGTAAAAGGAGCATTGTCGCCTCACAGTAAGACACTGTCCGCTTCGATTCTCAGCTAGAGCGTCTTCTGCATGGAGACATGCATGAATGGGTGTACCTTCGTTGAAGGTTGTTCGTCAGGCCTGGCAAGCCAGTACATAAAAATCAACTGCCAATCATTAGCGGACCAGAGTTCCACTGTGGCGACCCCTAACCGGGAAAAGCCGAAAGACACAAACAAGCAAACAAAAGGGCAAAAGGCACACTTTTTCATCCCCATAAATTCAACATTTTGCTTATGTTGATGTTTGGACCGGCTGTGTTCTAATAATTGTTTTCAAATTACTGCCCCTTTTGAACACCACTTGTGGACCCGGCCCTACATAATCACGAATGGTATTCCCTTGTAGGAGAAGACACCAATTCTTTTCCAGACTTGATTTCACGGAGAGACGTTCAGTAGAATAGGTTGTAATAAAAGAATTCCTGAAGGTCTCTGTGTTTGTGTTCATGGTCTCCGCCATGGTTGGCATTGATGTAGTATCCCCACCATCTAGAACTTTATCACTTCTGTTGTTGGTCACACAAGGGCCTCCTAAAATCAGCACAAAATGATGAGACTCACATTTATTGATCACCTCTATCATCAAGTTATTTGCAAATTTTGTAGGATAGCCATGTTTTAAAAAAAGGCTTTTCAGCAATATGCACTCATTCCAAAAGGCAGTATCTTCTGTGGTCATTCAGAACACCATCACAAACTGACCCTTGCCCACTGCACTTTTCTGTGTTATAGGGTGCAAACTGTCAAAATGGAAAAAAACTGTTTGGATATGTAGTTTTCCTATAAATTTTGGAGGAGAATCTTCTGTTTGTGTTATCCTTGGCCAAACATATATGCAGATGAGCTATGTTCACTTCATTACTGTCATGGGTGAATGCAAGAAACTTTGTTGTTTGATTAATATATGACAAAAAATGGAGATGTGAGCTTCACCATCTGACAGGATGAAAATATCATCCAAAAAGTCTGCGTAGAACCTAAATAATGCAAAAGCAGACGATTTTATTAAAAACTTATTTTCCTATTGCGTCATGATAATGTTGGCAAAAAGACCCCCACACGCTGCTTCCATGACTACCCCTGTTTGTTGTAAGAACAAGTCATCTACAAATTTAACAAAATAATTTTTCGGTACAATCTCCAATAAATTGACACAAACATTAATTTGGTCTTGTGGAATATTTTTCTCCATCAAAAATTCAGAAAATCATTCCAGTCCTAAGTCATTGGGAATGACCAAATACAAGTCCTTGATATCCACAGTGATAAAGGTGTATGTGTCTTTAAAGGGAAGATCATTCATTTTTTGTAAAAATTCCCACAATTCACAGCAAACATGTGAACCTGGGTAACCAAACTTTTTAATCTAGTGTCCAAAAATTTGGCTAAGGGGTGGGTGATCCAACCACAGCCATCAACACTTGGTCACATTGGTGGATGTTCTTTATTGTTATGTATCTTAGGCAAATCAGACATATGGGGGATCTTAGGATGCATCAGATTTAGAAAGTTACAATCATCAATCGAAATTTGTCAACCAATGAACAAGTCATTTAAATTTCCCTTTATCCTGTTGTATGCAACATTGCACTCATTCACAGATACCTCCTTATAGGCGTTGAATGCAACAATGGGCATCATTTTTATATTATACTCACACTCATTCATCACGACCAACCCACTCCTTTATCAGGTTGCATGGTACTGATTTCTTTGTTGCTTCATAAATCATTTAATCTTACTTTTTCTTCTCTAGAAAGATTGTATTTAAAATGTTTTCTTATCTTTCAGTCCAAACGTGCCAACGTACGAATATCCAACTCACAGATTTTTTCAAAACAGTTAATCACAGGGTGAATCTAGGATTATAGGTGCTGGATATCCTTAATGGTTGCATGGCCAATCCCACATCTTGAAACATCACCATGAAATTTAATTTTCTGGAATATTTCTTGAGATCCGTGAGTGTATTTGCTACATCCATATACCTATTAGGTACAAAAATTAGATGTGTAGCAAATAAATCCCATGATAAACATTGAAAGTTAACAGATGAATAATTGTAGACCGTGAAATCACCAGTAGAATTCATCACTGTGTTGAAAGGGGGTAGAATATATGTAGTAACATCAGGGACTGGATTTAATTCCACTTCTTGTAATTCTGATGCCCATTCTGTCTCTTGGCTCCTCCTCTCCAGTTCTATTGTGTTATATTTGAGTTGTGCCTGTAAAGATTCCTGTTGTTCCATTTATTATAGTGAGGGGAGTATCGGTTCCTAATCCTGTCTGACCTCAGGAGAACTGGAATGTTCCCATGTTCTAAAAAATCCATCCTCATTTTCCTTTTCGAACAAATCATCCATCACATTCTGTCTTGGGTCAGTTTGCTCATCACCTGGTGCATGACTGTTAGAGTTGACATTAAATCTGGTACCCCATGATTGAGATGGTGGGGGTGGGGTATGCCTTCTTTTCTTTCTAGTCATGTCTATCCATCTCAAGCTTCTTAAATTTGTGGGAACAAATAGTTTGGATCTGTTCATCAATACTCCTGAAAATATGGATATGCTCATACTTAAATGAGTCAAATTGTAAATCATGAATGATTGAATTGTTCAAGATTTCTAGATCTGCCATGATTTCATTTTATTTATTTATTTATTTATTGCAGTTGGTTTACCAGGATAGTCCATTGGGCCTCGAAGAACCCGTTTTCAATGGAGTCCTGGGGAGAAAAGCTCCAAAACAGAAATAAATCTACATTAACATTGACAATAGTTTCTAGGTACATCATAGTAAAAGAACATAAGCAAAATATAAATGTTCGTTAAAATTGATAGTAACAGCATTGGTACATGCTATAGAAGCAACAAACACAAACATAAAAGCAGATTAATGAGCAAACATAGAAGATGAAAACAGTAGGTTATGGTATGAAAGGGCATATAGTAGAGTTGGTTATATAGTAGAGTAGGTTATGAGGGTGGGTGCATGAGCACTCCCATAGAGATGCTAGGTGTGAGAAAAGAGATTTCTTGAAGGTAGAGTGGTTAGTGGTAATGCGGATGTTAGGTGGTAGAGAGTTCCAGAGGCGAGAGGCTGAAGGAAAGAAGGTTTTGCCTGGGGATGAGTGGGTTTGTGAACTTCTAGTAGATTTTGATTATTAGACCTTAGAACTCTGTTTGGTAGGTGCATTTTAAGGGCAGAAGAAAGGGAGGGACAGTTGGAGGGGTTTAGAATCAGTTTGTGGGCTAGAGTTAGTTGAGTGTAAGTGAGATAGTTGGGAAGTTCTAGCCATTTTAGTTTATGGAGGGAGATACAGTGGTGAGTGGAAGACCTATGAGAGGTGGCGAATTTAGCAATTTTGTTATAGCATGAGGAGAGCTGTTTTTTTAATGAGGACTGAAGATTTGTAAGTAGAGGGGCACCATAGAGAAGGGAGGGGATAAGAAAGGAAGTAGCTAGAGTGGTTTTAGTGGTGGATGTAAGATAGGCATTTTGTCTATACAGCATGCCAAGTTTTTGATGTGTTTTTTTGATGTTTTTTTGTAGGTGGGAATTAAATTTTAGATTGTTGTCGATCTGGACCCCGAGTAGTTTGGTGTCTGACACTATTTCGAGAGGTAAGTTATTTTGACTAGTAACTAAGAATGAGTTAATGTTGGGGGGAGTGAGTTTAGAGGGAGTAAATAACATTAATTTGGTCTTAGTGGCATTGAGAGCTAGATGATTGTTTAGCATCCATTTCTCTGTCAAAGAGAAGGCATCTTGAGTAAGTTTTTGTAGTGTGGGGATAGAAGAGGCAGAGCAGATGATAGCAGAATCATCAGCATATTGGATGATGCTGGAGAGGGGGATAGATTTGTAGAAGTCATTAATAAAGATATTGAAGAGTAGAGGATCCAGTATGGAGCCTTGTGGAACTCCAGTAGGGGTAGTTAGGTAAGAGGAAGTTGCTTTTTTCCATTTAACAGCTTGATTTCTGTTTGATAGATAGCTAGAGAACCAGTTCAAAGAGGAGGTAGAGAGGTAGAGTTTGGAGAGTTTTGTTAGGAGCAGACTGTGAGAGATAGTATCGAAGGCTTTTGAAAGGTCGAGGAGTATGGGAGAAACAATTTGACCTGAGTCACGGGCTTTGTTGACGATTTCAAGAAAGGAGAGAAGGGCAGTCATCGTGCTGTGATTAGGTCTGAAACCGTGTTGTGTGTGGGTGATAAGTTTGTTGTCTAGGAGATGAGGAAGGAGTTGGAGTTGTACACATTTTTCGAGGATTTTTGAAATGGGGGACAGGATGGCTATGGGGCGGAAGTTATTAATGCTGTTATTGTTACCACCTTTGTGTAATGGTATGATAAATGCTTGTTTCCAAATTTGGGGAATTGTGCCTTCTTGTAGGGAGCGATTAATTAAGATGCTAATGGGATAGGCAAGGCTTTCAGCAGCAATACTGAGAAAGTAAGATGGGATATTATCAGGAGCATTGGTACATGGTTTCAATTTCTGAAGGAATTTCTTAATGGTAGCAGTAGGAATGGGATTTAAAGTGAAGAGAGTGCAGTCAGGCAGTGTTGAGTTCTGGGGTGGTAAAGATGAGGGTGGAATTTGTGTAGGATAGGGGATAGTGGGATTAGTGGGTGGTGAGTAAGGAGTGGATGGAGAGATAATGGGGGTGGGTGAAGGGGTGTTAGGTGTTGGGGAGGAGATAGAGAAAGAGGAGGTAAGTTTAGAAATAGAGTCAATGAAGAAGGAATTGAATTGGGTGGCTAAGTCTAGGTCTGAAGCATTTGGGTCTGGGGTGGGAGTATCTGGTTTGCTGGAGTGGAGGAGAGAGGAGATTCCTTTCCAGAATTTTTGAGGGTTGTTTTTGTTATGGTTTTGGAGTGTAGAGTAATAGTCTCATCTATCACAGGAGATATGTTTCTTAACTTTATTGCGAAGCATTTTGTATTCGTTAAGGAGTGGGGTTGCCTTATGTTTTTGGAAGCGTGCCCATGCTTTGTCTCTTTGCCTCATGGTAGAAAGAGTAGTTTTAGATAGCCAAGGGGCTGATTTAGCTTTTATTCTCTTGGTCCGTAGGGGAGCTTGGGAGTCAAGTACTTTTAAGAATGTTGAGTTAAAGTATGAGACAGCATTGTCTAGAGGTAGTGTTTTTAGACAGGTCCAATTTACTGCTTTAAGTGAGTTAGAAAAGGTTATTGGGTTAAAGTTTTTTTGGTCACGGATAGTAATGATGTTGTGGGTTTGTTGAAGGATAGTGGGAGATCAGTGGGTAAAGGTGGGTAGGTGGTCACCTAGTGGGTCAGGAAGGATACCACTGTTGGTGAAATAGTGGGGATGAGAGACTAGAATCCAATCCAATATACTCCCATTTGAGGGTTATTGGCTGGGTAGGTGGGCAAGTTGATTAGTTGTGAGAAATTGTAGAGGTTGATATTGTTGGTGTTTGCAGGAGCCTGGATAGAGGCCCAGTTAATGTTTACATCTCCAAGGATTATGGTTTCATTGCTAATGTTACTGGATAGCCAAGAGAGTATAAGTTCAAGTGTAGAGATGTTATCCCCTGGGGGGATATACAGGGAAGCTATACATATGTGTTTGTGATTATTGATTTGTAGAAGAGTGAGGAGTAGTTCAGCGTTGTTAAAATGTGGGATAGGTTTGTTGTAGGGAGAAACTACTAGGGAGGAGGAATATATAAGTGCTACTCCTCCGCCCTTTCTGAGAGGTCTATCCTTTCTTATGATGGAGTAGTTAGGGGGAGATATTTCAGAGTCCTTAATATGAGGTTTTAGCCAGGTTTCAGAAATAGTCAAGATGTCAGGTTTATTATGTGTAAGCCAAGCATGAAGGTTTGGGACTTTGTTAACGATGCTTTGCGGATTTAAGGAAGTGAATAATGATTTAGTTGTGGTGGTTATAGTGGCAGGGCCTGGGTTGGGATGGATGTCACCTGATATGAGAGTACTAGTCAGGTGTGATATATAACAGTTTAAGTGAATAGATAACAGTGTGGTGAGATTGGGGTTTGTTGTGAGATAGTGGATTTTACTAGTGGTTATGGGAATGGAGATTGTGTGATGGGAGATAAGTTTGTATCGATAAAGAAGGAGGTTGTCTGAGGGGTATAAGTAGGGGGAAATAAGAGAGTATGATTGTAATCAATTAATTTGTTGTTATATTTTCCGATCATGTCCATATACTCTATCCAATGTCTGTCAAACAAACTCAAGTGTTCATGATGTAACTCAGAGTTAGGAATGAGACCAGTCAGGAAGCACCACATATGTTGGCCTTTTGGTACTACATGCACCTTAATTTATTCTTTGAAATATGCATTATCCAGCTGTTATTTGGTTGTTGCCCCTACTGTCCCAATATTCTGGTGTGCCATGAAATTGCTTTGAACAACCAGGTGATCGCTATAAAAAACAGATTCAATTGTTTTACAACAAAGGTGGTATATTGTGCGCTATGTATGTTCTGCCACTATTTTTATATAGGAAAAACAGGGAGTAGACTGAGGGATAGAATATACAAACATTTGTATGAAATCAAAATGAGAAAAGAGACTAATGCCCTTTACAAACACATAAAATGTTACCCGCACCACATGTTCAAATTTTGTATTTTGGAACAAATGCCTTCTAACAATAATGAAAGTACTTGGACCTTCTTACTGGAAAAAACGTGAATTATATTGGCAGTTGAGTTTGAATACCAATAATTGGCCTGGACTCAATGAACATTTCAATAGCATGTTTGCTTAAGTCAAAAGCACTGGAAAGATGAGTCCTAAATACAGGGTTTTACTCTACATATTTTACATAATTTTGTCTTCATTATTCTGATTTTATGGGGAAGGCGTTTTGTTCTATTTTACACATATATATATATATATATATATATATATATATATATATATATATATATATATAATATATACATTTTTTATATATTTTTATTCCTTGTTTGCAAATATTGCGAATAGAATTGAATCAGTGCTACACACTGTGAAATTCTTTGTAGTTGTTCCTTTAAGATGATGTTTCATTTCCTGGGGACTTGGCGGTCATGTGATTGAACACACAAGCTTTAAAATGTATGTGCACTTCCAGCAATGTTTATCTGATGAAGTTTATGTATTTTGTGAATGAAAGCATATTTCTCATAGTTTTAAAGAAGTTTTTATTTCAGAGTTTCTGGATTAATGTTCTTCTGGATTTTATCTGCAACAGTTTGTTTCCTTGGGCCCTACATTGGTGTTTTAATTGGTATTTCTTTAGTTTGCTTTTTGGCCTGATTTGTTTTGTATCCTAGTCTCTGTTTTGAATCCTAGTCTCTGGGATACATACCTGTCTATCCAGCATGTACTATTTATATCACAGGCAAGGTTTAAGTGTTTAGAATGGGTAAATCTGGTGCTGTTTGTTTTGTGCATACACAGGAGGTCCATCAGAGTGTGGTCTGACAATGCCCTGTATGCCAAGCATAGATGCCCACTCAAAAGCCTGTAGGAGACAGAAGACAGGGACAGGGCCTTAAGGCGATCTGCATAGGACATTTTACATGCACTCTGTATTCTTTTAGTGAGAAACCTCCGTAGACATTCTGATTGTTGGATATCAAACCAAATATACGCACAACGAAACCAAGTAAAAAATTATTGAAAAAGTTTGGCATAGCCAAATGAAAGCGCTCATATCAAGGTGTTTTTATGGTTGTACTACGTTAAATAAATATTTCTTCATTCATACTCTGTCTCATCGCTTTGACAAGCAGCTACCAGTTCACTGTGGTTTTGGATTTTTTTTTTTTTGATTGTTGGATATGCCTGGTTAGGTACATACCAAAGGGAGCGCTATACTCAATGAAAGGTCTGATGAATGAATGCCAAATGCAGTGGAACAATGACTTCCTTGGACTTAGATGCCATACCTTTGTTTATAAGTTGCACAACACAGAATGATTTCCTCACCACTGTAGACACGTGATGATCAAGGGCTAGATTACTATATATGTAATTTCCTATGTCCCTGACTATGGGGTCATCTGTTAAGGATGTGTTGTCAATATGATAGTTAACAGGGATGGATGGCTTCCTGAAAGATACTGTTATGTATTTTTTGGTATTTAGTTTTAGTCCACAGCTCTGACACCAGTTGCTTGTCTGTGTCACCCCTTCCTGGAAAACATTTGTGTCTGTATGGGATTCATTCACAGCTCCTAATTTGCAATCATCTGTAGATTTAGTCAGCCAGAGATGACTGACATTGGCCTTGACTTCAGAGAAGGAAATGTCAAAAAGGAATGGTCCAAGGACCAATCCTTGAGGGACTCAACTTGTTTCTGCTCTCTTTGTAGAGCTGAACTAACCATTTTTAACTTCCTGGGTCCTGTCTGTGAGCCAGTTGGTTATCCACCGGGTGACATAAGTGTTTGTACCTAACCTATTGAATTTGTCAACAATGCCCGACTGGGGTATTCTGTCAAATGCTTTGGCCATGTCAATGTAGGTAGTGTGAACCATTTTGCCCTCATCCATTGCTTTGATGACCTTCTCAAAGAAGTCCACCAGGTTGATTAGGCATAACCTACCCTTGAAAAAAACAATCTGGGTTGGTTCATTGTCTAGAGGTTTACTATGTCTCTATTGATCATCTGCATGATAATTCTTTCCATGGCTTTACATATAAGACTAGTGAGACTTATGGGTCTGTAGTTTCCAGGGTCTGTAGATGGTCCACCTTTGTGCAGAGCGATGACTGTTGCTGTTCTCCAGTCATGAGGCATGAAGCATGTTTGGAAGATACAGTTAAATAGCAATTCCTTAAGGCCTGATAGGGCATGTTTCATGCTATTTAGAAGGCATCCTGGGATATTGTCTGGGCCCATTGATGCAGTGTTCTTGGCCATAGAGAGTTGTTACACCAGATGCATACGTGCTATGTTTCAGCTTATGCACACACTGCAAACATAGGTGTCTGACAACATTAATGGCATGTATATCATTTGTGACAATGTGAATTGTGCATAGATATATGCTATGCACACAAGGCAACTAGTCCGTATTGCCCATACTGTTACATACAGGTATAGCAGTGTCCCTCCTAACACCTCCTGCAGATATTACAGTACCAGGACAGTGAGCGTGATTACAGTCATAGAGTGTGGATGTATCATAATAGTTGTCGAGTGTGTGTGCGTGTGTGTGTGTGTGTGTGTGTGTGTGTGTGTGTGTGTGTGTGTGTGTGTGTAGGCTCATCTGTTATCACTCCACATCACATTTGTTATGTCAGAGGCATGGGATTCGTGGTGGTATTAGTCAGATATTGTCCATGATTATGGTTAGTTCTTGTAATGTTGTCCATGATCCTTTCCCTGTGGCCACCATGCTGGAGACCTCTGCTGAGTGTGCACGCATATTCAGGTATATCAGTTTACACAGCTTCCTAATATGCACCCTGCCCCAATTGTATGTCAGATCCCTGATGTATGTCCTCTGCATTATTCATGTAAGGATGATTATCTCACACTCACACACACACACACACACACACACACACACACACACACGCACGCACACACACACACACACACACACACACACACACACACACACACACACACACACACACACACACACACACACACACACACACACATCCTCCCCATTCTTACGTCCCCTTGTCTGGCAGTCACAGACAACACATTGTCACTGTACAGTCCATACTGTACCATATAGATATGTGCTTGGTGTTGCTGCTACAGCTGTCTTCCATTGACATTTCCTCCTCTGCTGTACATGCAGGAGTTTCACCTGGACTCTTTCCCTGTGTTCATTCCTACAATTCATCTGTGTGTTCCTATTCAATACATACACTTCCTCTGAGTGTTTATTTTACATGGCAGTCCATGTACTATTTCAGATCATGTGCATGTGCCTCAGTACAGAATGCCAGGAATGGGATACCACAATACTCTGCACTGTAGGTGCATTGTCTGTAGTGTGTTTGAACCATATACTTCACATTCTTAGCACACAACTGTCCAGGTATTCCCAGGATGTCCAGATGTTTTCCTTATCAACTGTGTGGCTTTCTGCCATATCACTGGCATGATCTCTGGACTGATGTGACTCAGTAATGCATACACTTGAGTGCATGCCTCTCAACTGTCCTGACTGTGCACAATGTGCAGTGTTTGTCTCATATTTGTGATCTTTTCCTCATAACATTATTTTCCTTTCAAATCATTGGCATGTCATTGCAGAGAGCAGTCAGTAACTGAAGACTGACAATTAAGTTTCAAACATCATGCTCTACAAAAAGTTCACGCTAATGCACACCTTATATATTCTATCAACTTCCTAAGTTTGGAAGTACAATATTAAACATCTGTCCCTATTTCTGGCCATTTGTCCCCCAATTGTTATGGCTTTGTCCACATTTCCCACTTTAAGAGTTTTCTGTTAAACGTAGCACTTGCTCCTACAGTACTTATTACCTTGATACGGCACTCTTGTCATAGATAGTACCCCAAAAAGGCAACCCCCCATTTCTCGGTCACCCACGTCCCCCAGAATCTTTTTTAAAGTTTTTTTTGTCTATTCCTTCTAGCATGTCGAGGGATCAGTTGCTAGTGTCCTCTCCTGCTCAGCTGGTGAACCTGGGAATATTGAGGCAATGTTACAATTGCCTCATGTACACAGACAACCCTCTCCTTCTCCCACAAAACACAAATACATGCGAGAGATGCAACTATACAGCCAAACTGGAGGCTGAGCTCTCTCAACATAGGACTGGCAAGACCAGTCAGGAGGAGAAGGTTACCACACACACTATAGACCCAGTCTCACATAGTACCATTACAACCTCAAATCATACACATAAACACACAAAGACATACTCGGAGGCTCTGATCAAAAATCTACCAAAACAGCAGAGGCCACCAAAGCAGACACCCAAACAACCACCACCTCAGAACACAACACCTGCAACACATAGACCTCACAGTCAGAGTGTCAAACAGTCACAGCCCTTAAGGCCAAACACAATGCCAGACACACTAGTCATTGGTGACTCCATAGTCAGACACACTGGCGTCCCGCTCACCAGACTGAGTAAGGAGAAGGTCACAGTAAGCTGCCTGTCGGGCGCTAGAATCCGCCACATAACGCAAGCACTCAGGTCTCTCAACAGCAGGTACAAATATGACTCAGTCATTGTCCACGCTGGTGTAAGCGACCTGAGATGTACCTCCTTGGACTACATGAAAAGAGACATTGAGGAGCTCTCTGATTATGTAGCCCAGGCAGGTATGACCCTGACCTTGAGCAGTATCCAACCTTCACCAAGAATGATGCCACAATACAGAGATAAGATGATCAGCTTTAACAATTGGCTTAAACACTGGTGTCATTCAAAGGGGATCCAGTGTCTGTCTGCCTGGGATGACATGCTGGACAAGCCACGCTGCCAAGGGACAGCTTGCACCTGTCACCCTGGGATTCGGATATTGGCAAAGGCTCTTGCCACCCCATAGTGCCTTTTTAGGCAAGGCTCAAATTCTAAACCTACCACCCTAGAACACAAAAAGGAAAAAACTAAGGGTAATGCTGCTCAATGCCAGAAGTCTAAATCTCAAAATGCACGCACTCGAGGCCCTTCTCAGTATGGAGAACATCGATGTCTGTGCTGTGACAGAAACCTGGTTCAAGGCTCCTGAGAGCACCCCAGCTATCAGGTTTTACCTCATATCATGCGTTCCGGCCCCAAAATCCGGACAATACCAAGAAAGGAGGGGTATCCATATTCATCAAGGACACCCACACCTCAAGACTGGTGGCAACGCACGATGCATCGGAGACCATCCAGGTGCAATTAACCATAGGCAAGACTGCTCTGCAAATTGTAGCATGTTACAGGCCACCCTCACAAACTCAGGAACCTCACATGGCCTTCCTGAAAACACTAGAGGGGATAAATGTATCACCAAACACCATCATACTAGGTGACTTCAATTACCCTAATATAGACTGGGAACACTACTCAAGCCCAAACACCCTAGCCCAAAAGTTCCTGGAATTCATAAACTCAAATGCCATGGAACAACTAGTCACCATCCCCACAAGAGGAGATAACATACTTGATCTCATCATCACGAACATGGGAGCACAATGTTCAACACCGGAGGTGTACCCCTCACTGGTGAGATCAGACCACAAACTAATCTCGCTGGAGGTCCTCATCCCACCCCTGCCTGAAATAAAAAAGACCACAGTAAAGAACTTCTCAAAAGCTGACTTCACACTTCTAAAGACTAGTGTGGTCTCCTTTAAGGCCCCGAGCATGGAAAACAGTACTCAAGCCGCTGAATCACTTACAAATGCCTTCTACCAGCACCTGCAGGACTGCATGGATAAGGCAATCCCAAGCAAAACAAAGACTCTTTGTACCAAAGGCAAGCGTCCAGTCTGGTGGACCCCAGCCATAAACAAACTCTACAACAAAAGGAGGAAGCTACTACAAGATAGAGCAAAATCCTTAAAAGGTAAGACACCCTTGATCACTATAAGTAAAAAACTAAGAGCTCTCATAAAATCATCCAAAGCAAATTTCGAGAGAAAAATAGCTAAAGACTCAAAAGACAATCATAAGGCCTTCTTTAGCTATGTTAGAAACCTGGGAGGAAACTCACAGATATGCTCAGAGCTAGTTCAAAATGATGTGAAGATTACTGATCCTACAGACATTGCCAACTTACTGGCTGACAGGTTCAGTGCAAACTTCTCCCTAAAAGGAGAGATATCTATACCAAACGATTGCAGCCCCCAAACATCTCCAGCCCAAGTGAGAACTGCTCTCTCCAAAGCAAAAACACAGCATCCATGGGACCTGATGGTGTCCCCGGCTGTGTGCTCCATGAACTCAATGAGGAATTAAACCCACAGCTAGGACAGCTGTTTAATCAAAGTCTTACCTCTGGATACGTACCCAGGGGTGGCGCACTGCAACTGTGGTACCACTTCACAAAGGCGGTGCCTCCACCGACCCTGGAAATTACCGGCCCATTAGCTTGACAAGCCTTATCTGCAAAGCCATGGAGAGTATCATAATGGACCTCATAAATAAAGACATAGGAATTTGCAGACTTTGGATCCAACCCAGTTTGGCTTTGTCAAAGGCAGATCATGCCTTTTAAACTTGGTTGACTTTTTTGAAACAGTCACCAAAGCCATTGATGAGGGAAAGGCAGTCCATACAGCCTACCTCGATCTGGCTAAGGCCTTTGATACAATACCCCACTCAGGTATCATTGAAAAACTCATCAGCTTAAATGTCAACCCATACATCACAAGATGGGTTGCAAACTGGCTGAGTGATAGAACCCACAGGGTCAGAGTTGCTGGCGCCATGTCAGACTCAAAGCCTGTCACAAGTGGTGTCCCACAGGGCTCAGTCCTGGGCCCACTCTTGTTTGGCATCTACTTTTCCAGTACAAGCAAACACAGGAGGGTTATGGCTGACAAAGTTTGCAGATGACTGCAAACTGGGCCATAGTAGAAAACACATCTGACACAGATATCCTTCAGAAGGGTCTCACAGAAATGGATAACTGGTGCCAGAGCCACGGCCTAAAGTTAAATGCCAAAAATGCATAGTCATACCCTTCGGGAAAAACAAGGTTACCCCTAGCTACCAAATAGGTGGCAATCCACTGAGCACAGAAGAAGTTATCAGGGACCTGGGGACCCAGGTTGATAGTAGTCTGTCATTCGACACCCATGTAGCTAAAGTAGTTAGGAAGACCTTCTACATTGCCCACCTTATCATGAAGGGATTCTCATCTAGATCAAGGGAGGTCATAGTCTCCCTTTACTCATCACTCATCAGACCAATGATTGAGTACAATGCCCCATTCGGAATGTATCTGACCCGACACTTGCAGCAGCTGGAGAGGCCACAAAAGTTCCTCACCAAAAGGATAAAGGGTCTCAAAAATCTGTCCTATGCTGCCCGACTGAAAGAACTCCAGCTCTATTCAGTCGCTTACGCTGCTCAGAGGTGACCTTTGCCTAACATACAAGGCCATGTCAAACCCAGATTTGATGAATATGCTTCACCTCAAAAATCTAGATCCATCAGAGCCACAAGGGCGGAGACTTAAACCTTGACACGGCTATTAATAGGACGTGCTGGAGGGATAGATTCATCACCCAAAGACTCCCTATGCTGTGGAACAAAATCCCGGTACATGTGAGGCAGAGCACCTCGCTGGCCTTGTTCAAGAGAAATCTTGACCAATGGATGGGAGATCGCAGATATACCCCAGGGATTACCTCAGTGTCACTGCTCGACAGAGGCACAGCAAAATAATGGGTATAGTTCCCCATACTAAAGGGGTGGCGTAAGCCACAAAACGATGGGCTAGGCTTGTAAATGCCCTCGGGCAGATAGCCTAGTATGAACCTATGAACCTATGAACCTATGAGAGTGTTACATTCTAATACATTCCTATATGAAATACATTGTCAAATATGCCCCTATTAGTGGTTATTTGTCCTCTGATTAAGTTTGCCTCTGTGCAGATGTGTTGCACAAACAACATGACAGCTATTTATAAAGACCTGGTAATCATTGTGATAGTCTGCGCAAATCCACACACAGTAGCTGCTCTATATACACACAATTGCTATCCATGTTCGATTAAATATTTTTGTGACCAGCAACACTGTTGCAAGCTGCAAAACCTAGCTGAAGCATGCCGCTCCTCATTAATAGCCATTGTGTGATGACTCACCTCAAGCACCATCAAGCTAAGACATGCGCTCTGTGTAGGCTCTGCACTGAGACTACACAGAGTTTATTGAATCCCAGGGATAGTTTAATTTGTGCTTGATATTTTAATGTGAATCACTAGGAAAAGGACTTAGTTGAACTTTCTAAGCTGGTACCATCAATCTTTAGTACAGTTTTGGAATCACTCGGCTTGGTATTAGCTTTTTGTAAAGAGAAAAAGTAGGTCTTACCTTTTTTTACCATATTGTTAAAATGCTGTATTGTATTACTACAGCCCTGTTTTATGGTGATATTGCCCTCTATTTTCCCATGGTTCATGTGGGTTAAATTTGATTGCCAGTCTCTGAAATGTAAGTCAGCATATAACTGGCTGAACATAAGTCATTAAATATTAATTTGTTCAAGCTAAAAGTTACCTTACAGATTTAATCTCCCCAATTTATCATAATAAATTCCAGAGTTATATAGCAAATTCAGGACAATATTTAACCTTCACCCCCCACACACTGGTACTAGCTGGTATACACTATTATCCACTATCTGATAGACCAAAAACCTGTACCCCCATGCATTTTATTAACTAAAAACACCCTACAATATGTACTCCTCATAAGTAAACTCTATGTATTTCTAACTACATCCATCCTATTACTGCCTGTCCTACTCCTCCTCCTTATACTCACATCACTTAACGTCCACTTACACCCCAAACATATCTCCCCTACAAACCCAAATTGCTGTAGCCATATAAATAATCACCAAACCTTCACCATTTATCTATCTTCTCATTAAATACTCCCTTACCAAAAATAAACTTACCTAACATCCAACTCACCCCTACCAAACACAAAACCAAATACTACACCCCCACTGCTAATATGCTCAAACTCATCTACCTCCACAAAAACATTCTCTTGGCTGGAGACATCCATCCCAACCCTGGTCCAACACACTCCACTGCTAGCCCTTCTAACCCCAAAGTTAATAATCTCCCAAACAAACATCTTCCCTTCTATTCAATAAACACTAGGAGTATTCTGAACAAAGTAAGTGAACTACATGCTTGGATCTCCCACCATACTCCTGATATCCTTGTTCTGACTGAAACCTGTTTGAAATCTCTACACCAAGACATAGAGATCTTGCCCACTGGCTATAGCATACACTGTCTAGATCGACCAAAAGAGAAAGGTGGAAGCGTTGCTATTCTACACTCTAACCACCTTACCATTTCTAACTCTACTTTTACATCCCAAGCCTTCTCCCCAGCCAAAATTTTATCTGTAAACCTAAATATTAATAGCCATTCCACTATCACCATTGTAGCAATTTACATTCCACCAGGTGATAATATCCCCCTGCTGGAAAGTATGCTTGCTCATATATCCCAACATATCCCAAATGAAACTATCATTCTTGGGGATGTCAACATTAAATGGCTATCTCTCACCTCTCAAAACTCCTCACAACACCTTAATCTCTATGGCTTTACTCAACTCATCTCTGATCCCACTTATTTCAATAACTCCCATACAGCCTCATCTCCGACTGGATTCTTGTCTCTCACCCTTCCAAATGCCATAACCCTGAAATGCTACCAAATTCCCTAAGTGATCATTGTCGGATAAAAAATACTAAGATACACATCCCATCAAGCTAAACCTCAAAGTTTTATCAAACACCGAAACTAACAAACTTTAATACTGAAACTTTCAAATCTTTACTAACAAAAATGAACTAGAATCCCTTAAAACTACTCCATTTGGATGAAACTGTCCACTTTTTAACTCCACTTTCCTTAGTATTTTAAATTCTGTGGCAACCCTTAGAACAATCTGCATAAAGTCTAACATAGCCCCATGGCTGACTGTAAACACATGTGCACTACTAAAAAATAAAGACAGAGCATGGAAAATTTGGACTAAAACTAAACATCAGCCAGACTTCCAGAAATATAAAAAACTTAAAAATCTTGCCAAAAGCCACATAACTAAAGACTTCTATAATAATCCATCTTCTACCTTTAAATCCAACCCTAAAAAGTTCTGGCACTCTGTAAATCAAATACTACACCCAGGTATGCAAGCCTCCCCTTACCCTTTTCCTGATAAAACACATAAGAAAACTGCCTCTATATTTAACAACTACTTTTTAGACTCAATATCCAAATTACTAAATCAAGACACAAACCATCCCACCAAAATAATAGACCTAATAGCTCAAACTCTTCCATCAGTAGTAACCCTACCTCTACCTTCTCCCTCAAACCTGTCTCCAATACCTATATTAAAACTCTACTATCTAAATTCAAACCTTGCTCCACATCCGTAGACAACATTCCCTCTGCATTCCTTCAGGCTGCTGCTGATGTTCTTGCTTTCCCAGTTTCTATTCTAATGAACCGCTCTATTACGGAATCCACAGTCCCTTCCATCTGGAAGCAATTTTACACCCTTCCAATACACAAAGGAGGAAACTCCACAGATATAACTAATTTTAGACCCATAGCCATACTCTCACACCTCTCCAAAATTCTGGAAAAATGTATACAGAGTCAAGTCTTATACTACCTTCTGCAAGAAAATCTACTCACACCTACCCAACATGGCATTCGTCCCATGCACAGCACTACAACAGCTCTCCTGTCTTTTCTAAACTCTGTATCACTAGCTAGAGACAGTAACACACTTATTTCCTGTCTCTTCATTGATCTCTCTAAAGCCTTTGAGACAATCTCTCATAAACTTCTTCTCCTTAAACTAGCAAACTTATACTTTTATCCATCCATCATATCTTGGTTTAACAGCTATCTCTCTGATAGACACCAATCAGTCAAATGGCTCTCAGCTTTCTCCCCTCTTCAACCTGTTAAAACAGGTGTTCCACAAGGCTTCATCTTTGGGCCCCTTCTTTTTAACATCTTTACCAACCTTCTCTACTCTTCCTGTCCTGGATCCTCACTGATACAATACACAGATGATTCTACACTTATCACTATTGCTGAATCACCAACTCAAATAAAATCAGACACACAGTCCTCTTTTTAACTCTGTAAAAAACTGGCTATCTGAAAACCAACGTATCCTTAATCCAAATAAAATCAAATTACTACTCTTTCTCACTAAAAACCTTAACCTTCCTTTTCCATACTGTCACAAAATAATATTCAAATACAGGTGGACACCAGTACAAAACTCTTAGATGTTACTATTGATGATAGACTAACCTTTGATTTACACGTCAATAATTGTATCCAAAAAACACATCTCAAGCTAGGTCTCCTCTATAGAAACAAAAAATATCTTATCAAAACAGCAAAACTAACCCTTTCAAATGCCTACCTCTTACCCACTTTACTTTATAGCTCCCAAATTCTCACCAGCCTCAACACTGGACTACTAAACAAGTTAGAAACAACTTATTACAAGACTGCCACATTTGCTGCCCAAAATTCTTACAAATCCCATCACAGTCCCTAATTAAAAGAACTAGATTGGCTAGAATTACCTAACCTGCTTCGGTGTAATCAGTTTCAGTTTTTTATTTATTTATTTATTTATTTATTTTACATTTGTTGACCGGGCTAGTCTAACTGGATATATTTCCATTTTCAGTAGAGGCCTGGGGAGAAAAGCTCCACACAAAATACAACAAAATAACAATATGACATGTTAATAAAAAGCTAATTGTTAACAAAAACTAACAAACAGACAAGCCACACTAAACTATTATAAACAAAAAATACAAAGTCAGTTACAGAGCATATTAATTAATAGATAAAGGGTGTAACAATAAAGTAGCAAGGAAAGTAAATAAGAAATTTAGAGTACAGGGGACAAGAAGAAAAGAGAGAAAAGGGAGTAACACAAGAGTTAGAAGAGAGGAGAGGTGGTAGAATAGTCGACAAGTGAGAGACAACAGAGAGGACTGAGAGAGGAGAGGGAAAAGAAAGAGAGTAGAGTAGATGAGATGATAGGGTAGAGTGAAGAAAGTTAGTCTGGTGTTCTACAAGAACAAAGCCAGTGATCTTGGAAGTACAGTTTAATTTTATGTTTGAAGAGAGGTAAAGATGTAATTAGTGTTATATCCCTAGGTAACAGATTCCATATTCTACCTACAGAATTAGTGAAAAGAGAGTCGGCAGCTGAGTTGTTGGACTTTATAGATCTGGCCAAGATTCCATTCTCTACAAACCCTCTTTCTGTCCAACTATCTCATCTCTAATCTCTCATTACCTACCCACTCGATTACTCCGCAGTTCTGAACAAGGCCTACTAAAAATCTACAAACCAAGGACCAAAATGGGTCACCTATTGTATAGCTTTAACTCAAAAAGCGTGAAACCAGGAACAAACAACTGGAAAAAAGAAAATCCAAGAGCTCTGAAGGTCAGTGAAGGCTGGTGAAGAACCACAACTCCTCTTTAGTGTGCACACACAGTTTTATTAATGCTTTCCTCAAAAAATTACTTCATCAGAAAACACTCCATTTAAAATTCATCTCTTTTGATGAAAGCCTTAATAACTGTGTGTGTACGCTAATACAGTTGTGGTTCTTCACTGACCTTCGGAGCTCTTGGATTTTATTTTTTCTAGTCTATAGCTTTAACCCTTCCAAGGCCTGGAATAGCCTACCACTAGATATAAGATCTCTTGAACGTCTCAATCAATTCAAAACTGCTACAAAAAATACCTTTATGAAAAATGGACTTGCCAATGTAATTACCCCCATAAACATTCCCTTATAACCTTTTACTTTCCTTCTCTTTTTCTTCCCTTCAGTAAACAAACGTACCAAGAGGAGAAGATAAAGTAGTAAATCACTGTACAAACATAACTAGTAAAATATTTCAGCTATGTAACTATTGTACTATTATGTATATAATGTGTAATTATGAATGTATCCCTCTGATGAATGTATTTCTATGTATTTCACTTGCCACAGTGTAATGTATGACACTGTAGTGCAATAATGTGTGGTACTGATGAATGTAATGTGTGGCACTGTAATGCAGTAATCTGTGGTACTGATGAATGTAATGTGTGGCACTGTAATGCAGTAATCTGTGGTACTGATGAATGCATTTATATATATATTCAATATGTAAAATTTCTATTTTCTGTTGGAGCTTTCCTCCTCGGGCCTCTGCTGAAAATGGGCATTTGTAGCCCAGTTGGACAAACCCGGTCAACAAATATAAAATAAATAAATAAAATGTATTGCTTGTTGTTATGAAAGTGTGAAGTTCACTTGCACACAATGCATGCTAAAAACAGCATAAAAATCGAATACAAATATCTTGTGAAATCTAATTGTAGGATTATTTTTTTTCTGCAAGACACTCTGAACCTATTATTTCCATGTCATGGGTGCAGCTGAATGAAATTGACTACTTACTGTTCACGGGGCCACCACAGTCTCTAAGTGGGTATCCTGATGTGGCTTTTGAATCTGTAAGTGCCAGCAGACCTAATGGCAATTTCTGTCTCAGGCTGCAGTAGAATCTGAAAATTAAATAAATCACTCAGTCTGAATATGACAGGAACACATTTAGCTTCACAGAATTCATACACTGAAACAAACACAATGATTCATTAATGTTCTACTGCATCACTTGAACAGGCAAAGTAAAAATGCCTTACTTTCACAATGTGGTATCTTGCAATTTATAGACGCATTAGCCACAATGAGGAAAGACCTCATTGTTGGGTAATGTTCTTGTCTGTGAATAGCAGTTAATTACAGCAAAGTGCAGATCAGGACTTCCTCCCATAGGTAACTGTTTCAGCCACACAGGCACCCATTCCCCCTGAGTTACTCTGTAGTGCACACATAGCCACCCACACACAAAAGCATGCAAACAGGCACACA